>NC_051334.1:62081015-62347359 GCF_015220235.1 Choloepus didactylus | reverse complement strand
AAACTTTGTTCACTTCTATGTGTTTTCCTTGGGCAGAAATACAAATGTTTTGAAAGAAGCACTTGCAACTCTTCGAAAGCAGTAAGTTACACAGTTTTGAAAACTAAGTTGAATACAGCTTTCATTCACTTGTATGTGTTTTCCCTGGGCTGAAAAACAATTTTTTGAAAGTACTCATTTGGAACTCTGCGAAAGCTCTCTGTTCCACAGTTTTGAAAACTAAGTTGAATACAGCTATCATTCACTTCTATGTATTTTCCCTGGGCTAAAAAACCGCTGTTTTGAAAGCACTCACTTGGAACGCTTCGAAAGCAGCATGTTACGCAGCTTTGAAAACTGAGTTGAATACGGCTTTCATTCACTTCTATGTGTTTTCCCTGGTTTGAAAAGCAACTGTTCTGAATGCACTCACTTGGAACTCTGTGAAAGCAGTATGTTACACAATATTGAAACTAGGATGAATACATCTTCATTCACTTCTATGAGTTTTCCCTGGGCTGAAAAACAACTTTCTAGAAAGAACTCACTTGGAACGCTATGAAAACAGTATGTTACACAGTTTTTAAAGCTAAGATATATACACCCTTCTTTCACTTATATGGGTTTTCCCTTGGCTGAAAAACAACTTTATTGAAAGCACTCACTTGGAACTCTGTGAAAGCAGCATGTTACACGGTTTTGAAACCTAAGTTGAATACAGCTTTCATTCACTTTTACATGCTTCCCCTGGGCTGAAAAACTACTGTTTTGTAAGCACTCACTTGGAACTCTGTGAAAGCAGTATGATACGCCGTTTTGAAAACTAAGTTGAATACAGCTTTCAATCACTTCTCTGTGATTTCCCCGGGCTGAAAACCAACTTTTTTAAAGCAGTGCCTTGGAACTCTGCTAAAGCAGTATGTTACGAAGTTTTGGAAGCTAAGTTGAATACAGCGTTCATTCACTTCTTTGTGTTTTCCCTGGGCTGAAAAACATCTTTATTGAAGGCACTCACTTCGAACTCTGCTAAAGTAGTGTGTTACACAGTTTTGAAATCTAAGTTTAATATAGCTTTCATTCACTTCTATGTGTTTTCCCTGGGATGAAAAACAACTTTTTTGAAAGCACTCACTTGGAACTTTGCGAAAGCCGTATGTTACAGAGTTTTGAAAACTAGGTTGACTACAGCTTTCCTTCACTTGTATGTGTTTTCCCTGGGCTCAAAAACAACTTTATTGAAAGCAATCACTTGGAACTCTGTGAAAGCAGTATGTTCCACAGTTTTGAAACTAAGTTGAATACACATTTCGTTCACTTCTATGTGTTTTCCCTGTGTGAAAAAAAACTTTTGTGAACTCTCTCTCTTGGAACTCTGTGAAAGCAGTAAGTTACAAAGTTTTGAAAAATAATTTGAACACAGCTTTCATTCACGTCTATGTGCTTTCCCTCGGCTGAAAAACAGGTTTGTTGAAAGCACACACTGGGAAATCTGCGAAAACAGTATGCTACACAGTTTTGAAAACTATATTGAAGACAGCTTTCTTTCACTTCTATGTGTTTTCCCTATGCTGAGAAACATCTTTTTGGAAAGCACTCGCTGGGAACTCTGCGAAAGCAGTATGTTACACGGTTTTGAAAACTAAGTTGAATACAGCTTTCATTCACTTCTATGTTTTTACCCAAGGCTGAAAAACAACTTTTTGCAAAGCACTCACTTGGAACTCTGCGAAAGCAGTATGTTACGCTGTTTTGAAAACTAAGTTGAATAAAGCATTCCTTCACTTCTATGTGTTTTTCCTGGTCTGAAAAACAACTGTTTTGAAAGAACTCACTTGGAACTCTGCAAAG
Organism: Choloepus didactylus; assembly: GCF_015220235.1. NCBI lineage: Eukaryota > Metazoa > Chordata > Mammalia > Pilosa > Megalonychidae > Choloepus > Choloepus didactylus. The sequence goes on along the minus strand of NC_051334.1, from coordinate 62,345,532 downwards.
GCAGTATGTTATACAGTTATGAAAACTATGTAGAATACAGCTTTCATTCACTTCTTGTGTTTTCCATTTACTGAAAACAACTTTTGTGAAAGGAATCACTTGGAACTCCGCGATAGCACTATGTTCAACAGTTACAAAACTAAGTTGAATACAGCATTCATTCAGTTTTATGTTTTTTCTCTGGGCTGAAAAACAACTTTTTTGAAAGCAGTCGCTTGGAACTCAGGGAAAGCAGTATGTTACATAGTTTTGAAAACGAAGTTGAATATGGCTTTCATTCACTTCTATGTGTTTTCCTTAGGATGAAAAACAACTTTTTGAATGCCCTCACTTGGAACTCTGCGAAAGCTGTATGTTACACAGTTGTGAAAACTGAGTTGAATACAGCTTTCATTCACTTCTGTTTTCCCTGGCCTGAAAAATAACTTTTTTGAAAGCAGTCACTTTGAACTCTGTGAAAGCAGTATGTTACACAGTTTTGAAAACGAATTTGAATACGGCTTTCATTCACTTGTATGTGTTTTCCCTGGGCTGAAAAACAATTTTTTGAAAGTACTCATTTGGAACTCTGCGAAAGCTCTCTGTTCCACAGTTTTGAAAACTAAGTTGAATACAGGTTTCATTCACTTCTATGTTTTTACCCAAGGCTGAAAAACAACTTTTTGCAAAGCACTCACTTGGAACTCTGCGAAAGCAGTATGTTACGGTGTTTTGAAAACTAATTTGAAAATGGCTTTCATTCACTTCTATGTGTTTTCCTTATGATGAAAAACAACTTTTTGAATGCCCTCACTTGGAACTCTGCGAAAGCTGTATGTTACACAGTTATGAAAACTGTGTTGAATACAGCTTTCATTCACTTCTAAGTGTTTTCCCTGGGCTGAAAAATAACTTTTTTGAAAGCACTCAATTGGAATTCTGCGAAAGCAGTATGTTACAGAGTTTTGAAAAGTAAGTTGAATATAGCCTTCTTTCACTTCTATGCATTTTCTCAGGTCTGAAAACAACTGTTCTGAAAGCACTCAGTTGGAGCTCGGCGAAAGCAGTATGTTACAGAGTTTTGAAAGCAAAGTTGAATACACCTTTCATTCAGTTATGTGTGTTTTGCCTGGGCTGAAAACAACTGTTCTGAAAGCACTAACTTGGAACCTTGCGAAAGAAGTATGTTACACAGTTTTGAGGACTGTTGAATAGAGGTTTCATTCACTTCTATGTGTTTTCCGTGGGATTAAAAACAACTTTTTTGAAAGCACTCACTTGGAACACTGCGAAAGCAATATGTTACATAGTTTTGAAAACTAAGTGGAATACGGCTTTCATTCACTTCTATGTGTTTTCCTTAGGATGAAAAACAACTTTTTGAATGCCCTCACTTGGAACTCTGCGAAAGCTGTATGTTACACAGTTGTGAAAACTGAGTTGAATACAGCTTTCATTCACTTCTAAGTGTTTTCCCTGGGCTGAAAAATAACTTTTTTGGAAGCACTCAATTGGAACTCTGCAAAAGCAGTATGTTACAGAGTTTTGAAAACTAGGGTAATACAGCTTTCATTCAACTCTATGTGTTTTCCCTGTGCTGAAAAACAACTGTCTTGAAAGCAGCACTTGGAAATCTTCAAATACAGTATGTTACACAGTTTTGAAAACTAAGTGGAATACAGCTTTCATTCACTTCTGACTGTTTTCCCTGGGCTGAGAAACAACTTTTCTGAAAGCACTCAATTGGAAATCTGCAAAAGCAGTATGTCACACAGTTTTCAAAACTGTGTTTAGTAAAACTTTGGTTCACTTCTATGTGTTTTCCTTGGGCAGAAAAAACAACTGTTTTGAAAGCAGCACTTGGAACTCTTTGAAAGCAGTAAGTTACACAGTTTTGAAAACTAAGTTGAATACAGCTTTCATTCACTTGTATGTGTTTTCCCTGGGCTGAAAAACAATTTTTTGAAAGTTTTTTGAAAGCATTCTCTTGGAACACTGTGACAACAGTATGTTACACAGTTTTTTTTTTTTTAATCTTCATTTTATTGAGATATATTCATATACCACGCAGTCATACAAAACAAATCGTACTTTTGATTGTTCACAGTACCATTACATAGTTGTACATTCATCACCCAAATCAATCCCTGACACCTTCATTAGCACACACCCAAGAATAACAAGAATAATAATTAGAGTGAAAAAGAGCAATTGGAGTAAAAAAGAACACTGGGTACCTTTGTCTGTTTGTTTCCTTCCCCTATTTTTCTACTCATCCATCCATAAACTAGACAAAGTGGAGTGTGGTCCTTATGGCTTTCCCAATCCCATTGTCACCCCTCATAAGCTACATTTTTATACAACTGTCTTCGAGATTCATGGGTTCTGGGTTGTAGTTTGATAGTTACAGGTATCCACCACCAGCTACCCCAATTCTTTAGAACCTAAAAATGTTTTGTTACACAGTTTTGAAAGCTCAGTTGAATGCAGCTGTCATTCACTTCTTTTTGTTTTCCCTGAGCTGAAAATCAAGTTTTTTGAAAGCAGTCAGTGGCAACTCTGCGAAAGCTGTATGTTACAGAGTCTTGAAAACTAAGATGATTACATTTTTCACTCATTTCTAATTGCTTTAGAAGGGCTGAAAAACAACTTTTTGAAAGCACTCACTTGGAACTCTGCGAAAGCAGTATGTTTCACAGTTTTGAAAACTAAGTTGAATACAGCTTTCATTCACTTCTATGTGTTTTACCTGGGCTGAAAAACAACTTTTCTGAAAGCACTCACTTGGAACTCTGCGAAAGGAGTATGTTACACACTTTTGAATACTAATCTGAATGCAGCTTTTATTCTCTTCTATGTGACTTCCTTGGGCTGAAAACAACTTTATTATAAGCACTCACTTGGAACACTGTGAAAGCAGTTTGTTACACAATTTTGAAAACTAAGTTGAATACAGCTTTCATTCACTTCTATGTGTTTTCCCTGGGCTTAAAAACCACTTTTTAGAAAGCAGTGGCTTGGAACTCTGCTAAAGCGGTATGTTACACTGTTTTGAAAATTAAATTGAATACAGCACTAATTCACTGCTATGGGCTTTACCTGGGCTGAAAAACAACTTTTTTGAAAGCACTCACTTGGAACTCTGCTAAAGGAGTATGTTACACACTTTTGAATACTAAGCTGAATGCAGCTTTTATTCTCTTCTATGTGATTTCCTTTGGCTGAAAACAACTTTATTAAAAGCACTCACTTGGAACACTGTGAAAGCAGTTTGTTACACAATTTTGAAAACTAAGTTGAATACAGTTTTCTTTCACATCTATGTGTTTTCCCTGGGCTGAAAAACAACTGTTTTGAAACTGCTCTCTTGGAACTCTGTGAATACTGTATGTTAAACAGTTCTGAAAACAAAGTTGAATACAGCTTTCAATCACTTCTATGTGTTTTCCCTGGGCTTAAAAACCACTTTTTAGAAAGCAGTGGCTTGGAACTCTGCTAAAGCAGTATGTTACACAGTTTTGAAAATTAAATTGAATACAGCACTAATTCACTTCTATGGGCTTTACCTGGCCTGAAAAGCAACTTTATTGAAAGCACTCACTTGGAACTCTGGGAAAGCAGTATGCTACACAGTTTTGAAAACTAAGCTGAATACAGCTCTCATTCACTTCTATTTTTTTTCCCTGGGCTGAAAAACAACTTTTTTTAAAGCACTCACTTTGAAAACTGCGAAAGCAGTATGTTACACAGTTTTGAAAAGAAAGTTGGATACAGCTTTCATTCAGTTTTATGTGTTTTCCCTGGGCTGAAAAACAACGGTTTTGAAAGCACTCACTTAGAACTGTGTGAAAGCAGTATGCTACACAGTTTTGATAACTAAGTTGAATACAGCTTTCAATCACTTCTATGTGTTTTCCCTGGGCTGAAAAACCACTTTTTTTAAAGCAGTGGCTTGGAACGCTGCTAAAAGTAGTATGTTACACAGTTTTGAAAATTAAGTTGAATACAGCTTTCATTCCCTTTCAAGTGTTTTCCCTCGGCTGAAAAACAACTGTTTTGAAAGCACTCGCTTGGAACTCTGCGAAAGCAGTATGTTACACAGTTTTGAAAACTAAGTTTATTCACTTCTATGTGTTTCCTGAGCTGGAAAACAAATTTTTTGAAAGCACTCTCTTGGAACTCTGAGAAAGCAGTATGTTACACAGTTTGGAAAACAAAGTTGAATACAGATTTCTTTCACTTCTACGTTTTATCCCTGGGCTCAGAAACAACTGTTTTGAAAGAACTCACAGGGAAATCTGCGAAAGCAATATGTAACACAGTTTTGAAAACTAAGTTGAATACAGCTGTCATTCCCTTCTATGTGATTCCCTGTGCGGAGAAACATCTTTTTTGAAAGCACTCACTTGGAACTCTGCGAAAGCAGCACGTTGCACAGTTCTGAAAACTTATTCGAATACAGGATTCATTCACTTCTAGGTGTTTTCTCAGGGGTGGAAAACAACTTTTTTGAAAGCACTCACTTGGAACTCTGCGATAGCAGTATGTTACAGAGTCTTGAAAACTAAGTTGAATACAGCTTTCATTCACTTCAATGTGTTTTCCCTGTGCTGAAAAACTACTTTTAGAAAGCAATCACTTGGAACTCTGCAAAAGCAGTATGTTATACAGTTTGGAAAACAAAGTTGAATACAGATTTCTTTCAATTCTACATTTTATCCCTGGGCTCAGAAACAACTTTCTTGAAAGCACTCACTGGGAAATCTGCGAAAGCAGTATGTAACACAGTTTTGAAAACTAAGTTGAATACAGGTGTCATTCCTTCTATGTGATTCCCTGGGCTGAGAAACAACTTTTTTAAAAGGACTCACTTCGAACTCTGCGAAAGCAGGATGTTACACAGTTTTGAAAACTAAGTTGAATACAGGTTTCATTCTCATCTATTTGTTTTCCCTGGGATGAAAAACAAGTTTTTTAAAGCACTCACTAGGAACTCTGCAAAAGCAGTATGTTACACAGTTTTGAAAATTAAGTTGAATGCACCTTTCATTCACTCCTATGTGTTTTCCCTGGGCTGGAAAACAGGTTTTATGAAAGCACTCACTTGGAACTTTGCAAAAGCAGTATGTTACACGTTTTGAAAACTAAGTTGAATTCACCTTTCGTTCAATTTGTTTGTTTTCCCTGGTTTGAAAAACAACTTTTTTGAAAGCACTCACTAGGAACTCTGCGAAACCAGTATGTTACATGGGTCGAAAACTAAGTTGAATACAGCTTTCATTCACTTCTATTTGTTTTCCCTGGGATGGAAAACAACTTTTTTGAAAGCACTCACTTGGAGCACTGTGAAAACAGTATGTTACACAGTTTTGAAAGCTCAGTTGAATACAGCTGTCATTCACTTCTATTTGTTTTCCATGGGCTGAAAATCAACTTTTCTGCAAGCAGTAACTGGCAACTCTGCGAAAGCAGTATGTTACAGAGCCCTGAAAATTAAGATGAATACATTTTTCACTATTTTCTAAGTGTTTTAGAAGGGCTGAAAAACAACTTTTTTGAAAGCACTCATATGAACTCTGCAAAAGCTGTAGGTCACACAGTTTTGAAAACTAAGTTGAATACAGCTGTCATTCACTTCTAAGTGTTTTCCCTGGGACGAAAAACAACTTTTTGAAAGCACTCACTTGGAACTCTGAGAAAGCAGTATGTTACACCGTCTTGAAAACTAAGTTAAATACAGCTTTCATTCACTTCTATATGTTTTACCTGGGCTGAAAAACAACTTTTTTGAAAGCATTCTCTTGGAACACTGTGACAACAGTATGTTACACAGTTTTGAAAGCTCAGTTGAATGCAGCTGTCATTCACTTCTTTTTGTTTTCCCTGAGCTGAAAATCAAGTTTATTGAAAGCAGTCACTGGCAACTCTGCGAAAGCTGTATGTTACAGAGTCTTGAAAACTAAGATGATTACATTTTTCACTGATTTCTAATTGCTTTAGAAGGGCTGAAAAACAACTTTTTGAAAGCACTCACTTGGAACTCTGCGAAAGCAGTATGTTTCACAGTTTTGAAAACTAAGTTGAATACAGCTTTCATTCACTTCTATGTGTTTTACCTGGGCTGAAAAACAACTTTTTTGAAAGCACTCACTTGGAACTCTGCGAAAGGAGTATGTTACACACTTTTGAATACTAAGCTGAATGCAGCTTTTATTCTCTTCTATGTGACTTCCTTGGGCTGAAAACAACTTTATTAAAAGCACTCACTTGGAACACTGTAAAAGCAGTTTGTTACACAATTTTGAAAACTAAGTTGAATACAGTTTTCTTTCACATCTATGTGTTTTCCCAGGGCTGAAAAACAACTTTTTTGAAAGCTCTCTCTTGGAACTCTGTGAATGCTCTATGTTAAACAGTTCTGAAAACAAAGTTGAATACAGCTTTCATTCACTTCTATGTGTTTTCCCTGGGCTTAAAAACCACTTTTTAGAAAGCAGTGGCTTGGAACTCTGCTAAAGCAGTATGTTACACAGTTTTGAAAATTAAATTGAATTCAGCACTAATTCACTTCTATGGGCTTTACCTGGCCTGAAAAGCAACTTTATTGAAAGCACTCACTTGGAACTCTGGGAAAGCAGTATGCTACACAGTTCTGAAAACTAAGCTGAATACAGCTCTCATTCACTTCTATTTTTTTCCCTGGGCTGAAAAACAACTTTTTTTTAAAGCACTCACTTTGAAAACTGCGAAAGCAGTATGTTACACAGTTTTGAAAAGAAAGTTGGATACAGCTTTCATTCAGTTTTATGTGTTTTCCCTGGTCTGAAAAACAACGGTTTTTAAAGCACTCACTTAGAACTCTGAGAAAGCAGTATGCTACAGAGTTTTGAAAACTAAGTTGAATACAGCTTTCAATCACTTCTATGTGTTTTCCCTGGGCTGAAAAACCACTTTTTTAAAGCAGTGGCTTGGAACTCTGCTAAAGTAGTATGTTACACAGTTTTGAAACTTAAGTTGAATACAGCTTTCATTCCCTTTGAAGTGTTTTCCCTCGGCTGAAAAACAACTGTTTTGAAAGCACTCGCTTGGAACTCTGAGAAAGCAGTATGTTCCACAGTTTTGAAACTAAGTTGAATACACATTTCGTTCACTTCTATGTGTTTTCCCTGAGTGAAAAAAAACTTTTATGAACTCTTTCTCTTGGAACTCTGTGAAAGCAGTAAGTTACAAAGTTTTGAAAAATAATTTGAACACAGCTTTCATTCACGTGTATGTGCTTTCCCTCGGCTGAAAAAGAGGTTTGTTGAAAGCACACACTGGGAAATCTGCGAAAACAGTATGCTACACAGTTTTGAAAACTATATTGAAGACAGCTTTCTTTCACTTCTATGTGTTTTCCCTATGCTGAGAAACATCTTTTTGGAAAGCACTCGCTGGGAACTCTGCGAAAGCAGTATGTTACACGGTTTTGAAAACTAAGTTGAATACAGCTTTCATTCACTTCTATGTTTTTACCCAAGGCTGAAAAACAACTTTATGCAAAGCACTCACTTGGAACTCTGCGAAAGCAGTATGTTACGTTGTTTTGAAAACTAAGTTGAATAAAACATTCCTTCACTTCTATGTGTTTTTCCTGGTCTGAAAAACAACTGTTTTGAAAGAACTCACTTGGAACTCTGCAAAGGCAGTATGTTATACAGTTATGAAAACTATGTAGAATACAGCTTTCATTCACTTCTTGTGTTTTCCATTTACTGAAAACAACTTTTGTGAAAGGAATCACTTGGAACTCCGCGATAGCACTATGTTCAACAGTTACAAAACTAAGTTGAATACAGCATTCATTCAGTTTTATGTTTTTCCTCTGGGCTGAAAAACAACTTTTTGAAAGCAGTCGCTTAGAACTCAGGGAAAGCAGTATGTTACATAGTTTTGAAAACTAATTTGAATCTGGCTTTCATTCACTTCTATGTGTTTTCCTTATGATGAAAAACAACTTTTTGAATGCCCTCACTTGGAACTCTGCGAAAGCTGTATGTTACACAGTTATGAAAACTGAGTTGAATACAGCTTTCATTCACTTCTAAGTGTTTTCCCTGGGCTGAGAAATAACTTTTTTGAAAGCACTCAGTTGGAGCTCGGCGAAAGCAGTATGTTACAGAGTTTTGAAAACAAAGTTGAATACACCTTTCATTCAGTTATGTGTGTTTTGCCTGGGGTGAAAAACAACTGTTCTGAAAGCACTAACTTGGAACCTTACGAAAGAAGTATGTCACACGGTTTTGAGGACTGTTGAATAGAGCTTTCATTCACTTCTATGTGTTTTCCGTGGGATTAAAAACAACTTTTTTGAAAGCACTCACTTGGAACTCTGGGAAAGCAGTATGTTACATAGATTTGAAAACTAAGTTGAATACGGCTTTCATTCACTTCTATGTGTTTTCCTTAGGATGAAAAACAACTTTTTGAATGCCCTCACTTGGAACTCTGCGAAAGCTGTACGTTACACAGTTGTGAAAACTGAGTTGAATACAGCTTTCATTCACTTCTAAGTGTTTTCCCTGGGCTAAAAAATAACTTTCTTGAAAGCACTCAATTGGAACTCTGCAAAAGCAGTATGTTACAGAGTTTTGAAAACTAGGATGAATACAGCTTTCATTCAATTCTATGTGTTTTCCCTGGGCTGAAAAACAACTGTCTTGAAAGCAGCACTTTGAACGCTTCAAATGCAGTATGTTACCCAGTTTTTAAAACTAAGTGGAATACAGCTTTCTTTCACTTCTATGTGTTTTCCTTAGGCTGAAAAACATCTTTTTGAATGCCCTCTCTTGGAACTCTGCAAAAGCAGTATGTTACACAGTTTTTGAAACCAAGTTGAAGACAGCTTTCATTCACTTCTGACTGTTTTCCCCTTCTGAGAAACAACTTTTCTGAAAGCACTCAATTGGAAATCTGCAAAAGCAGTGTGTCACACAGTTTTCAAAACTGTGTTTAGTAAAACTTTGTTTCACTTCTATGTGTTTTCCTTGGGCAGAAAAACAACTGTTTGAAAGCAGCACTTGGAACTCTTCGAAAGCAGTAAGTTACACAGTTTAGAAAACTAAGTTGAATACAGCGTTCATTCACTTCTTTGTGTTTTCCCTGGGCTGAAAAACATCTTTATTGAAGGCACTCACTTCGAACTCTGCTAAAGTAGTGAGTTACACAGTTTTGAAATCTAAGTTTAATATAGCTTTCATTCACTTCTATGTGTTTTCCCTGGGATGAAAAACAACTTTTTTGATAGCACTCACTTGGAACTTTGCGAAAGCCGTATGTTACAGAGTTTTGAAACTAAGTTTACTACATCTTTCATTCACTTTTGCTATTTGTTGTACCCTGGGGCTAAAATCACTTTTTTTGAAGTTGCTCTCACTTGGAATTCTTGCAAAGCAGTATGTTCCAAAGTTTTGAAACTAAGTTGAATACATAGCTTTCCCTTCAAGTTCTATTTGTTTTTCCCTGGGCTTGAAAAACCACTTTTTGAATCCTCTGGAACTCTGTGAAAGCAGTAATGTTACAAGTTTTGAAAACTAAGTTAAACAGCTTTCATTCACATTTATGTGTTGTCCCTGGGCTGAAAAACAACTTTTTGAAGCACTCACTTGGAACTCTGATAAACAGTATGTTACACAGTTTTGAAAACTAAGTTCAATACAGCTTTCTTTCACATCTATGTGTTTTCCCTTGGCTGAAACACAACTTTTTGAAAGCATTACCTTGGAACTCTGCAAAAGCAGTATGTTACACAGTTCTGAAAACTAAGTTGAATAAAGCATTCCTTCACTTCTATGTGTTTTTCCTGGTCTGAAAAACAACTGTTTCGAAAGAACTCACTAGGAACTCTGCCAAAGCAGTATGTTATACAGTTTTGAAAACTAAGTTGAATACAGCTTTCCGTCACTTCTATGTGATTTCCCTGGTCTGAAAAACAGCTGTATTGAAAGAACGCACTAGGAACACTGCCAAACCAGTATGTCATACAGTTTTGAAAACTAAGGTGAATACAGCTTTCATTCACTTCTATGTGTTTTCCCTAGGCTGAAAAACAACTTTCTGAAAGCAGTCACTTGGAACTCTGCGACAGCAGTATGTTACACAGTTTTGAAAACAAAGTTGAATACGCTTTCCTTCACTTGTATGTGTTTTCCCTTGGCTCAAAAACAACTGTTTTGAAAGCAGCACTTGGAACTCTTCGAATGCAGTCAGTTACACAGTTTTGAAAGCTAAGTTGAATGCAGCTTTCATTCACTTCTATGTGTTTTCCTTAGGCTGAAAAACAACTTTCTGAATGCCCCGTCTTGGAACTCTGCGAAAGCAGTATGTTACACAGTTTTTGAAAACAAAGTTGAATACTGCTTTCACTCACTTGTTAGTGTGAATTTCCCTCGTCTGAAAAACAACTTTTCTGAAAGCACTCACTTGGAACTCTGCGAAAGCCATATGTTACACAGTTTTGAAAACTGAGATTACTAGAACGTTCATTCACTTCTATATGCTTTCCCTGGGCAGAAAAACAACTTTTTTGAAAGCATTCACTTGGAACTCTGGGAAAGCAGTATGTTACACAGTTTTTGAATACTAAGTTGAATACAGCTTTCAATCACTTCTATGTGTTTTCCCTGGGCTGAAAAACATCTTTTTTGAAAGCACTCACTTGGAACTCTGTGAAAGCGGTATGTGACACAGTTTTGAAAACTAAGTTGAATACAGCTTTCATTCACTTCTTAGTGTTTTCCCTGGGCAGAGAAACAACTGTTTTGAAAGCTCTCACTTGGAACTCTGTGAAATCAGTGTGTTACACACTTTTAAACACTAAGTTGAATAGAGCTTTCATTAACTTCCATGTGTTTTCCCTGGGCTGAAGAACATCTTTTTTGAAAGTACTCATTTGGAACTCTGCGAAAGCAGTATGTTACACAGTTTTGAAAACTAAGTTGAATACAGCTTTCATTCAATTCTGTTTTGTTTTCCCTGTGCTGAAAAACAACTTTATTGAAAGCAATCACTTGGAACTCTGCGACAGCAGTATGTTACACAGGTTTGAAAGCTAAACTGAATACGGCTTTCTTTCACTTCTATGTGTTTTCCCTGGACTGAAAAACAACTTTTTTGGAAGCAGTCTCTTGGAACTCTGCAAAAGCAGTATGTTACACACTTTTGAAAACTAAGTTTAATACAGCTTTCCTTCACTTCTGTGGGTTTTTCCTGGGCTGGAGAACAACATTTTTGAAGGAATTCACTTGGAACTCTATGAAAGCAGTATGTTACACAGTTTTGAAACCTAAGTTGAATACAGCTTTCATTAACTTCTATCTGTTTTCCCTGGGCTTGAAAACAACTTTTTGGAAAGCAGTTACTTGGAATTCTGCGACAGCAGTACGTTACACCATTTTGAAAACTAAATTGAATATGGCTGTCTTTCAGTTCTATATGTCTACCCTGGGCTGAGAAGCATCTTTTTTGAAAGCAGTCACTTGGAATTCAGTGATAGCTGTATGATACACAGTTTTGAAAACAAAGTTGAATACAGCTTTCCTTTTCCCTGGACTGAAAAACAACTTTTATGAAAGCAGTAACTTGGAACTCTGCGAAAGCAGCATATTACACAGTTCCAAAAACTAAATTAGATACAGCTTTCATTCACTTCTTTGTGCTTTCCCTGGGCTGAAAAATAGCTTTTGTGAAAGCAGTCTCTCGGAACTCAGCAAAAGCAATATGTTAAACAGTTTTGAAAACTAAGTTGAGTTACAGCTGTCCTTCGTTTCTAAGTGTTTTCCCTGGGCTGAAAAACAACTTTGTTGAAATCAGTCACTTTGGAACTCTGCAAAAGCATTATGTTACATAGTTTTGAAAGCTATGTTGAATGCATCTTTCATTCACTTCTCGGTGTTTTCCCCGGGCTGAAAAACAGCTTTATGGAAAGCAGTCACTTGGAACTCTGCAAAAGCAGTATGTTATACACTTTCAAATACAAAGTTGAATTCAGCTTTCATTCACTTCTAAGTGGTTTCCCTGGGCTGAAAAACAACTTTTTTGAAAGCAGTCACTTGGAACTCTGCGAAAGCAGTATGTTACACGGTTTTGAAAACTAAGTTGAATACAGCTTTCATTCACTTCTATGTTTTTACCCAAGGCTGAAAAACAACTTTTTGCAAAGCACTCACTTGGAACTCTGCGAAAGCAGTATGTTACGCTGTTTTGAAAACTAAGTTGAATAAAGCATTCCTTCACTTCTATGTGTTTTTCCTGGTCTGAAAAACAACTGTTTTGAAAGAACTCACTTGGAACTCTGCAAAGGCAGTATGTTATACAGTTATGAAAACTATGTAGAATACAGCTTTCATTCACTTCTTGTGTTTTCCATTTACTGAAAACAACTTTTGTGAAAGGAATCACTTGGAACTCCGCGATAGCACTATGTTCAACAGTTACAAAACTAAGTTGAATACAGCATTCATTCAGTTTTATGTTTTTTCTCTGGGCTGAAAAACAACTTTTTTGAAAGCAGTCGCTTGAAACTCTGCGAAAGCAGCATATTACACAGTTTCAAAATATAAATTAGATACAACTTTCATTCACTTCTTTGTGTTTTCTCTGGGCTGAAAAACAGCTTTTTTGAAAGCAGTCTCTTGGAACACAATGAAAGCAGTATGTTAAACCGTTTTGAAAACTGAGTTGAATACAGCTGTCATTCATTTCTAGCTGTTTTCCCTGGGCGAGAAAAACAACTTTGTTGAAAGTAGTCACTTGGAAGTATGTTACATAGTTTTGAAAGCTATGATAAATGCATCTTTCACTCACTTCTAGGTGTTTTCCCTGGGCTGAAAAACAGCTTTTGGGAAAGCAGTCACTTGGAACCCTGCAAAAACAGTATGTTACACACTTTCGAATACAAAGTTGAATACAGCTTTCATTCCCTTCTGTGTGTTTTCCCTGGGCTGAAAAACAACTTTTTTGAAAACAGTCACTTGGAACTCTGCGAAAGCAGTATGTTACACAGTTTTGAGGACTGTTGAATAGAGCTTTCATTCACTTCTATGTGTTTTCCGTGGGATTAAAAACAACTTTTTTGAAAGCACTCACTTGGAACTCTGCGAAAGCAGTATGTTACAGAGTTTTGAAAACTAGGGTGAATACAGCTTTCATTCAATTCTATGTGTTTTCCCTGGGCTGAAAAACAACTGTCTTGAAAGCAGCACTTTGAACGCTTCAAATGCAGTATGTTACACAGTTTTGAAAACTAAGTGGAATACAGCTTTCGTTCACTTCTATGTGTTTTCCTTAGGCTGAAAAACATCTTTTTGAATGCCCTCTCTTGGAACTCTGCAAAAGCAGTATGTTACACAGTTTTTGAAAACAAGTTGAATACAGCTTTCATTCACTTCTGACTGTTTTCCCTGGGCTGAGAAACAACTTTTCTGAAAGCACTCAATTGGAAATCTGCAAAAGCTGTATGTCACACAGTTTTCAAAACTGTGTTTAGTAAAACTTTGTTTCACTTCTATGTGTTTTCCTTGGGCAGAAAAACAACTGTTTTGAAAGCAGCACTTGGAACTCTTCGAAAGCAGTAAGTTACACAGTTTTGAAAACTAAGTTGAATACAGCTATCATTCACTACTATGTGTTTTCCCTGGTCTAAAAAACAGCTGTTTGAAAGCACTCACTTGGAACTCTTCGAAAGCACTAAGTTACACCGTTTTGAAAACTAAGTTGAATACAGCTTTTATTCACTTCTAAGTCTTTTCCCTGGGCTGAAAAACAACTTTTTTGAAAGCACTCACTTGGAACGCTGAGAAAGCAGGATGTTGCAGAGTTGTGAAACCTAAGTTGCAAACAGCTTTCATTCACTTCTCTGTGTTTTCCCTAGGCTGAAAAACAACTTTTTGAAAGCCCTCACTTGGAAATCTGCGAAAGGATTATGTTACACAGTTTTGAAAACTAAATTAAATACACCCTTCATTCACTTGTATGTGTTTTTCCCTAGTGTGAAAAACAACTTTTGAAAGCACTCATTTGGAACTGTGTGAAGGCAGTATGTTGCATAGTTTTGAAAACTACGTTGAATACAGCTTTCATTCACTTCTATGTGTTTTGCTTGAGCTGAAAGGCAACTTTACTGAAAGCAGTCACTTGGAACGCTGCAAAAGCAGTATGTTACACAGTTTTTGAAAACAAATTTGACTACACCTTTCATTCACTTCTGTGTGTTTTCCCTGAGCAGAAATACAACTTTTTTGAAAGCAGTCACTTTGAACTCTGTGAAAGCAGTATGTTCCACAGTATTGAAAACTAAGTTGAATACAGCTATCATTCACTTCTATGTATTTTCCCTGGGCTAAAAAACCGCTGTTTTGAAAGCACTCAGTTGGAACGCTTTGAAAGCAGCATGTTACGCAGCTTTGAAAACTGAGTTGAATACGGCTTTCATTCACTTCTATGTGTTTTCCGTGGTTTGAAAAGCAACTGTTTTTTTTTTTTTTGTAATGTCCCAATGAATCCTGAAAATTTATTATGTGGGGAGAATATCAGCTATTGATCCGTTGTTTTACAGCTCATGTCAGAAAATATATTTTGAAATGGAAGTCAAAAAAATAATTACATATAATACAGATTACAGATTTATTTGTACATAAGCAAAGCAGTACTAAAAGCATATTTATGTGTCCACAATTAGTGAACACTGCAATTTTCTGTTTAAAGCTGCAGCAACTCAAATCCTTCTAAGGATGATAGAGACAGATTGAGAAATACATTTAGGGCTGACACCATGTTTGGCTGTAAATCTATATTTTAATCTTTCCCCTCCCCATATATATATATATGTATATACTTTATTGCCTTTATATTTCTGCTGGTTTAATAGAATTAGTATACTAAATAGTTATCTGCATGTATTTGGCTTCTAAAAATATATAAAATGCATTGGAATAGAGCTCCTGCAGCTTTCAAGCAGTCACTGTCCTGGCATCAACAGCTTATTCTGGAAATGTAAAGCAGCAATACTGAATAAATAGGGATTGTTTTGTCTTTTCCATACAGTTCATGGCCTTTACCCCAAACTTCAAAATACTGTAGCAAATAGTATAAACATGCAACTTAAAAAATGGACATAATATAAAAGTAATACATAACTAAATTTTAATACAATATAGACTAATAAAGATAACTTAAGATAGAAGAGGGATGTGAACATAGCTTTGTTATTTACATAGAAATTAAGGCCCAATTTTTCAAAGGCAATGCACACCAGAACTACCTATCTATTTGGCCATACCCTTTGCATGCCTGAAATCAAAGTTTTCACCTTTATCATATTATTTCCCCAATCTGTTATTATAGTTCTAATTTGGAAAGATGTTCACAGAAATGGCTTTAAATGAAGTTTCTATTCTCTAAAGACCATTTTGCTTTTATTCACAAAGAAAATTATTTTAATGCAGGTCCAAATTTTATTTATGCTGTAGAAGTACTTGTTCATATTAAATACTGTTATATTTCACCTTTAACATCATAAATCCTAACATATTTACTTTATCATGTTTTAGTTCTAATTGGTAACTAATTTGAAGTATGGGAATTGATGACGTAATTAATGACTGAGGGAATTAAATGGGTAACTCCTATTTACTAAGTTTCCCTTATAAATCCCTGTACACCAAGATTAAAAAACAAATGCTAACAAAGAAAAATTTCTTGTAAGGAGAGCAAAAGCATTGAGGCAAATTGCTGTGGATCATTCTCTGAAGATAATGAAGACTTAAAAGGTCAGGTATACCGATGCTATTCCAAATTATTTCTTAAGGAAAAAAAGTATTTTCTATTACTTATAGAAAGTCACTATGAAACAACTTGCAGTATGGTGTGTGTGTATGCAAAATTTTATATTTGATATTTTTGTATACTATGGCCCACTCCCTCCTTTGAATTTATCCAAAGATGTGGAAATTAATCTAACTCATTTGTATTCACAGTAGATAAAAGTGATTAGGAGTAGACTAAAATATTTTAAGCTGTCCTGGGGTAACGAGTATTTCTCTTTTTGAAAAAAGACTTAAAAATATTCCTCAGAGACATGAAAAAGCAACTGTTTTGAATGCACTCACTTGGAACTCTGCGAAAGCAGTACGTTACACAATATTGAAACTAGGATGAATACATCTTTCAATCACTTCTCTGTGATTTCCCCGGGCTGAAAACCAACTTTTTTAAAGCAGTGCCTTGGAACTCTGCTAAAGCAGTATGTTACGAAGTTTTGGAAGCTAAGTTGAATACAGCGTTCATTCACTTCTATGTGTTTTCCCTGGGCTGAAAAACAACTTTTTTGAAAGCACTCACTTGGAACTTTGCGAAAGCCGTATGCTACAGAGTTTTGAAAACTAGGTTGAATACAGCTTTCAATCACTTCTCTGTGATTTCAACGGGCTGAAAACCAACTTTCTTAAAGCAGTGCCTTGGAACTCTGCTAAAGCAGTATGTTACGAAGTTTTGGAAGCTAAGTTGAATACAGCGTTCATTCACTTCTTTGTGTTTTCCCTGGGCTGAAAAACATCTTTATTGAAGGCACTCACTTCGAACTCCGCTAAAGTAGTGTGTTACACAGTTTTGAAATCTAAGTTTAATATAGCTTTCATTCACTTTTATGTGTTTTCCCTGGGATGAAGAACAACTGTTTTAAAAGTACTCACTTGGAACTCTCTGAAAGCAGTATGTTATACAGTTTTGAAAACAAATTTGAATACATCTTTCATTCACTTCTATGTGTTTCCCTGGGCTGAAAAACAAGTTTTTGAAAGCACTCACTTGGAACTCTGTGAAAGCCGTATGCTACACAGTTTTGAAAACTAAGGTAATTACAGATCTCATTCACTTCTATGGGTTTTCTGTGGGCTGAAAAACAACTTTTTTGAAAGCACGCACTTGGAATGCTACGAAAGTAGTATGTTACACAGTTTTGGAAACTAAGTTGAATACAGCCTTCTTTCACTCCTATGTGTTTTCCCTAGGCTGAAAAACAGCTTTTGGATCACACTCACTTGGAACAATGCGAAAGCATTATGTTACACACTTTTGAGAACTAAGTTGGAGACAGCTTTCATTCACTTCTATGTGTTTTCCGTGGGATTAAAAACAACTTTTTTGAAAGCACTCACTTGGAACTCTGCGAAATCAGTATGTTACATAGTTTTGAAAACTAAGTGGAATACGGCTTTCATTCACTTCTATGTGTTTTCCTTAGGATGAAAAACAACTTTTTGAATGCCCTCACTTGGAACTCTGCGAAAGCTGTATGTTACACAGTTGTGAAAACTGAGTTGAATACAGCTTTCATTCACTTCTAAGTGTTTTCCCTGGGCTGAAAAATAACTTTTTTGAAAGCACTCAATTGGAACCCTGCGAAAGCAGTATGTTACAGAGTTTTGAAAACTAGGGTGAATACAGCTTTCATTCAATTCTATGTGTTTTCCCTGGGCTGAAAATCAACTGTCTTGAAAGCAGCACTTGGAACTCTTCAAATGCAGTATGTTACACAGTTTTGAAAACTAAGTGGAATACAGCTTTCATTCACTTCTATGTGTTTTCCTTAGGCTGAAAAACATCTTTTTGAATGCCCTCTCTTGGAACTCTGCAAAAGCAGTATGTTACACAGTTTTTGAAAACAAGTTGAATACAGCTTTCATTCACTTCTGACTGTTTTCCCTGGGCTGAGAAACAACTTTTATGAAAGCACTCAATTGGAAATCTGCAAAAGCAGTATGTCACACAGTTTTCAAAACTGTGTTTAGTAAAACTTTGGTTCACTTCTATGTGTTTTCCTTGGGCAGAAAAACAACTGTTTTGAAAGCAGCACTTGGAACTCTTCGAAAGCAGTAAGTTACACAGTTTTGAAAACTAAGTTGAATACAGCTTTCATTCACTTCTAAGTCTTTTCCCTGGGCTGAAAAACAACTTTTTTGAAAGCACTCACTTGGAACTCTGAGAAAGCAGGATGTTGCAGTGTTGTGAAACCTAAGTTGCAAACAGCTTTCATTCACTTCTCTGTGTTTTCCCTAGGCTGAAAAACAACTTTTTGAAAGCCCTCACTTGGAAATCTGCGAAAGGATTATGTTACACAGTTTTGAAAACTAAATTGAATACACCTTTCATTCACTTGTATGTGTTTTTCCCTAGTGTGAAAAACAACTGTTGAAAGCACTCATTTGGAACTGTGTGAAGGCAGTATGTTGCGTAGTTTTGAAAACTACGTTGAATACAGCTTTCATTCACTTCTATGTGTTTTGCTTGAGCTGAAAGGCAACTTTTTTGAAAGCAGTCACTTGGAACTCTGCAAAAGCAGTATGTTACACAGTTTTTGAAAACAAATTTGACTACACCTTTCATTCACTTCTGTGTGTTTTCCCTGGGCAGAAAAACAACTTTTTTGAAAGCAGTCACTTTGAACTCTGTGAAAGCAGTATGTTACACAGTTTTGAAAACTAAGTTGAATACGGCTTTCATTCACTTGTATGTGTTTTCCCTGGGCTGAAAAACAATTTTTTGAAAGTACTCATTTGGAACTCTGCGAAAGCTCTCTGTTCCACAGTTTTGAAAACTAAGTTGAATACAGGTTTCATTCACTTCTATGTTTTTACCCAAGGCTGAAAAACAACTTTTTGCAAAGCACTCACTTGGAACTCTGCGAAAGCAGTATGTTACGGTGTTTTGAAAACTAAGTTGAATAAAGCATTCCTTCACTTCTATGTGTTTTTCCTGGTCTGAAAAACAACTGTTTTGAAAGAACTCACTTGGAACTCTGCAAAGGCAGTATGTTATACAGTTATGAAAACTATGTAGAATACAGCTTTCATTCACTTCTTGTGTTTTCCATTTACTGAAAACAACTTTTGTGAAAGGAATCACTTGGAACTCCGCGATAGCACTATGTTCAACAGTTACAAAACTAAGTTGAATACAGCATTCATTCAGTTTTATGTTTTTTCTCTGGGCTGAGAAACAACTTTTTTGAAAGCAGTCGCTTGGAACTCAGGGAAAGCAGTAAGTTTCATAGTTTTGAAAACGAAGTTGAATATGGCTTTCATTCACTTCTATGTGTTTTCCTTAGGATGAAAAACAACTTTTTGAATGCCCTCACTTGGAACTCTGTGAAAGCTGTATGTTACAGAGTTTTGAAAAGTAAGTTGAATATAGCCTTCATTCACTTCTATGCATTTTCTCAGGTCTGAAAACAACTGTTTTCAAAGCACTCACTTGGAGCTTGGTGAAAGCAGTATGTTACAGAGTTTTGAAAACAAAGTTGAATACACCTTTCATTCAGTTATGTGTGTTTTGCCTGGGCTGAAAAACAACTCTTCTGAAAGCACTAACTTGGAACCTTGCGAAAGAAGTATGTTACACAGTTTTGAGGACTGTTGAATAGAGCTTTCATTCACTTCTATGTGTTTTCCGTGGGATTAAAAACAACTTTTTTGAAAGCAGTCACTTGGAACTCTGCAAAAGCAGTATGTTACAGAGTTTTGAAAACTAGGGTGAATACAGCTTTCATTCAATTCTATGTGTTTTCCCTGGGCTGAAAAGCAACTGTCTTGAAAGCAGCACTTGGAACTCTTCAAATGCAGTATGTTACACAGTTTTGAAAACTAAGTGGAATACAGCTTTCATTCACTTCTATGTGTTTTCCTTAGGCTGAAAAACATCTTTTTGAATGCCCTCTCTTGGAACTCTGCAAAAGCAGTATGTTACACAGTTTTTGAAAACAAGTTGAATACAGCTTTCATTCACTTCTGACTGTTTTCCCTGGGCTGAGAAACAACTTTTCTGAAAGCACTCAATTGGAAATCTGCAAAAGCAGTATGTCACACAGTTTTCAAAACTGTGTTTAGTAAAACTTTGTTTCACTTCTATGTGTTTTCCTTGGGCAGAAAAACAACTGTTTTGAAAGCAGCACTTGGAACTCTTCGAAAGCAGTAAGTTACACAGTTTTGAAAACTAAGTTGAATACAGCTATCATTCACTACTATTTGTTTTCCCTGGGCTAAAAAAACAGCTGTTTGAAAGCACTCACTTGGAACTCTGAGAAAGCAGGATGTTGCAGAGTTGTGAAACCTAAGTTGCAAACAGCTTTCATTCACTTCTCTGTGTTTTCCTTAGGCTGAAAAACAACTTTTTGAAAGCCCTCACTTGGAAATCTGCGAAAGGATTATGTTACACAGTTTTGAGAACTAAATTGAATACACCTTTCATTCACTTGTATGTGTTTTTCCCTAGTGTGAAAAACAACTTTTGAAAGCACTCATTTGGAACTGTGCGAAGGCAGTATGTTGCATAGTTTTGAAAACTACATTGAATACAGCTTTCATTCACTTCCATGTGTTTTGCTTGAGCTGAAAGGCAACTTTATTGAAAGCAGTCACTTGGAACGCTGCAAAAGCAGTATGTTACACAGTTTTTGAAAACAAATTTGACTACACCTTTCATTCACTTCTGTGTGTTTTCCCTGGGCAGAAAAACAACTTTTTTGAAAGCAGTCACTTTGAACTCTGTGAAAGCAGTATGTTACACAGTTTTGAAAACTAAGTTGAATACAGCTTTCCTTCACTTGTATGTGTTTTCCCTGGGCTGAAAAACAACTTTTTTGAAAGTACTCACTTGGAACTCTGCGAAAGCTCTCTGTTCCACAGTTTTGAAAACTAAGTTGAATACAGCTATCATTCACTTCTATGTATTTTCCGTGGGCTAAAAAACCGCTGTTTTGAAAGCACTCACTTGGAACGCTTCGAAAGCAGCATGTTACGCAGCTTTGAAAACTGAGTTGAATACGGCTTTCATTCACTTCTATGTGCTTTCCCTGGTTTGAAAAGCAACTGTTTTGAATGCACTCACTTGGAACTCTGCGAAAGCAGTATGTTACACAATATTGAAACTCGGATGAATACATCTTCATTCACTTCTATGAGTTTTCCCAGGGCTGAAAAACAACTTTTCAGAAAGAACTCACTTGGAAAGCTATGAAAACAGTATGTTACACAGTTTTTAAAGCTAAGATATATACACCTTTCTTTCACTCCTATGTGTTTTCCCTAGGCTGAAAAACAGCTTTTGGATCACACTCTCTTCAGCTATCCAGCCTCTCCTGAGGAGTTCATCAGAGACCTTGATCAGAGTTGCCAAATCAATTACTGCCCTACAGAATTTGGACCCATGCACCCCCACAGTTTCATGAGACACATTTATTAAATTTCATATTTACAGATATCTCTTGTTGATTCTGTTTCCCTAGGCAACCATAACTAACACATGTGTCAATTTGTGTTTGTGTGTGTGTGAGTGTGTGTGTCTATCTGATAATTTTCTTTATGAAGCAGTGAAAATGGTCTAAACTTGAGCATGATGATGATCATGCAACTAAATGATGATAGTGTGAGATTGATTGTATTCTTATATATTTTGGAAAGAATATAGGGTAAGTGAATATATCTCAACAAAACATGCAACAAAACAAAGCAAAACAAAACCTCCCAACAAAGAAAATTCAAGGACCAGATGACTTCACAGGTGAATTTTAACAAGTTTTCCAAGAAGAATTCATACCAATCCTCCTCAGACTGTCCCAAGAAATTGAAGAAGAGTGAACACTACCTAACTCATTCATGAAGTCAACATCACCCTAATACCAAAGCCTAATAAAGATACTTAAGAAAACTAAGACCAATCTCTCTAATGAATATAGATGCAAAAATCCTTAAAAAAATTGCAAATCAAATCAAACAGCACATTAAAAGAATTATACCCTAAGACCAAGTGGGTTTTGTTCCAGGTATGCAAGGGTCATTGAACACATGAAAATCCATTAATAAAATTACACCACATTAACAAATGAAAGGGAAAAACTGCATGATATTTCAATTGATGCAGAAAGGGCTTTCTCAAAATACATCATCCTTTCTTGATATAAACACTGTGAAAGGTAAGAATCATCAGAAACTCCCTTAGCATGATAAAGAGCATATATGGAAAACAAAGAGGTGTGGGATTCAGTTACTCCTCTAGGGGAGCTGGTAAATAGAATTGTCTGGAACAACAGTTTGGGAGACTTTTGTGACTGGACACACATTGAACACCAGTCTGGAATGGGTGGAATGGCTGAGATTGCAGTGAAGAACTGGAAACTTCATACAGATTACAGCCTCTTCCTGAGACCTAGGCCTATCTGGAATAGGAAAAAATGGATTGGGGTTGATCAGATATTGGGAGACCCCTCAAGAAAAGGTTCCATATAGACAGGGCAAGAACCAGAAAACAAGAGCTGAAAAAGTCTGATCAATTAAAGAGAAGCTATGCTAGAGTTCTAGAATAAGTTGAATTGAACACCAAAGAACAGATAGAGAACAAAGCCAACCAAAAAAGAAACCATATATAAAAGAGTGAACATGACCTCTATAGAAACTAATCTAGGAAACCAGATGCATAGACAGCAAAAAATCATGAGTCATACTAGGAAGAATGAAGATATGGACCAGCCAAAGGAACAAACTAACACTTCAACTGAGATACAGGAGTTGAAACAATTAATTAAAGATTCCAACAAATCTTCTAAATCAAATCAACAAGCTGAAGGAAAATGTGGCAAAGGAAATGAAGGATATAAAGAAGACACTTGGTGACCATAAAGAAAGATTTGTAAGCTTGAAAAAACAAATGGCAGAACTTATGGTAATGAAAAGCACAATACAAGAGATTAAAATCAAAATGGTGACATACAGCAGCAGATTTGAAGAGGCAGAAGAAAGGCTCAGTGAAATAGAAGACATCTGAAATCATACACACAAAAGAACAGACAGTGAAAAGAATGGAAAAATATGATCAGGGTATCAGAGAACTGAATGACAAAATGAAACTCATGAATATATGTGTTATGGTGTCCCAGAAGGAGAAGACAAGGGGAAAGAGGCAGAAAGAATAATGGATGAAATAATCAATTAGAATACCACAAGTCTTATGAAAGACATAAAATTACAGATTCAAGAATTGCAAACAGAATAGATCCTAGTAGACCTACTAAAATTTTTTAAATATTGATATTATACAAAACGCTTTCTTAGATCATAATGAAATGAGGTTGGAAATTAATAAAAGGAGGAAGGCCAGAAAATTCAAAAGTATATGGAGACTAAACAACACTCTCTTAAACAACTAGTGGGTCAAGGAAGAAATTACAAGATAATTTAGTCAATATCTTGAGGCAAATGACAATGTAAACACAATACATCAAAAGTTATAGGTTGCAGCAATGGTGTTGCTGAGAAGGAAATTTATTACCTAAATGCCTGTATTAAAAGAGAAGAAAGAGCAAAAATTGAGGAATTACCCGTTCATCTGGAGTAACTAGAGAAAAGACAGCAAATTATCCCCAAAGCAAACAGTAGGAGAAAAATAACAAAGATTAGAGCAGAGAAAAATGAAATTGAGAACATGAAATCAATAGAATCAACAAAATCAGAAGTTGGTTCTTTGAGAAAATCAATAAGATTGATGAACCCTTAGCTAGGCTAACAAAAAGAGAAAGAGAGATACAGAGAGGATGCAAATAAATTCAGAAATGGGAAAGGAGACATAACTATTGACCCCACAGGAATGAAGGAGACAATGAGAGGATACTATGAGCAACTATATGCTAATAAACTTGAAAGCTTAGATGAAGTCGACAACTTCTTAGAAAAGCATGAACTACTGTTCCAGTTTGCTAGTGTTGCCAGAAGGCAAAATACCAGAAATGGATAGGCTTTTATAAAGGGGTTTTATTTGGTTATAAATTTACAGTTTGAAGGCCATGAAAATATCCAAATTAAGGCATCAACAAAAGTATACCTTCAGTGAAGGAAGGCCAATGGCACCTGGAAAACTTCTGTTAGCTGGGAAGACACATAGCTGGCATCTGTTGATCCTGGGATGTGTTCCAGCTCTGCTATCAGCTCCTGTATATTCTTCAAAATGTCTCTCCTGGCTGCAGCAGCTCTCCAGTCCTTCTCTTTGTAAGCTTTTATAGGGCTCCAGTAAACTAATCAAGACACATGGAAATAATCTATTCAAAGATATTATCCACATTTGGGTGTGTCACATCTCCATGGAAACAGCCTAATCCAAAGATTCCAACCTAATCAACACTAACACCTCTCCCCCCCACAAGATTGCATTAAAGAACATGGTGTTTGGGGGGACATAATACATCCAAACTGGCACAACTACCAACAATGACTCGAGAAGACATAGACAACCTCAAAAACTGAATCACAAGTAACGAGATTGAATCAGTCAACAAAAGGCTTGGGAAAATGAAAAGTACAGGAACAGACACCTTCAGGTGTGAATTCTACCAAGCATTCAAGAAAGAATTAGTACCAATCCTCCTCAAACTCCTCAAAAAAAGAAGCAGTGGGAAAGCTACCTAACTCATTCTATGAAGCCAACATCACCCTAATAACAAAGCCAGACAAAGATACTACAAGAAAACAAAATTAGATCAGCCTCTTTAATGATTGTAGATGCAAAAATCCTCAAGAAAATACTCACAAATTGAATCTAGCAGCACATTAAAAGAATTATACACCAGGTATACGTGGGATTTATTGCAGGTATTCAAGCCTGGTTCAACACAAGAATATCAATTAATGTAATGCACCACATCAATATATCAAAGCAGATGAAACACATTATCATCTCAATTGATGCAGAAAATGCATTTGAGAAAATTCAACATCCTTTCATGATGAAAATGCTCAAAAGGATAGGAATAGAAGGGACCTTCCTCAATATAATAAAAGTAATATATGAAATACTCACAGCTAACATCATCCTCAATGGGGAAAGATGGAAAGCTTTCCCTCTAAGATCAGGAACGAGACAAGGATGCCACTGTCACCATTGTTATTCAACATTTTGTTTGATGTGCCTAGAGCAATTAGGGAAGAAAAATAAAAGGAATCCAAATTGGAGAGGGAGAAGTAAAACTTTCACTGTTTGCAGATGACATGATTCTATATATATAAAATCATGAAAAATCTACAGCAAACCTACTAGAGCTCAATACAGTGTTCTGGTTTGCTAATGCTGCCATTATGCAAAATACCAGAAATGGATTGGCTTTTATAAAAAGGACTTATTAGGTTATAAAGTTTACAATCCAAAGGACATGGAAATGTAAAAATTAAGGCCTCAACAAGAGGATACCTTCACTGAAGAACCAATGGTGTCCAGAACTCTGTCAGCTAAGAAGGCACATAGCTGGCACCTGCTGGTCCTTTGCTCCTGGGTTGTGTGTCAAAATGGCTTTCTCCAAAATGTCTCTTGGCTTCTGTCTTTGCTCCTCTCTCTAAGCTCCTGTGAGTCCTTGCTTCTTTCTCCCAAGGTGTTTCTCTCTAAGAATCTGGGTTCCTCTCTTAGCTTCTCCAGGAAAAACTCTGGGCTTCATCTCTTAGCTCATCATCTCCAAATGTCCTTCAGTTTGCAACTCCAAGCATCTCCAAGCATCAGCAGCTGTGTTGGCTCTTGAGCACTCTTAAATACTCCAGTGAACTAATCAAGATCGACCCTAAATGGGCAGGGTCCACACCTCAATGGAAATAATTTAATCAAAATTCTCACCTACAGTTGATTGAGTCACTTCTCCATGAAAACACTCAATCAAAAATTCCACCCAAAAAAGATTGGATTAAAAGATCATGGCTCTTCTGTGGTCCATAACAGTTTCAAACCAGCATGCCACACCCCCTGGAATCCAGAATGGCATGTTCTTTCCAAATGCAAAAAATACATTAATTCCATCACAATATAGGTAAGTACAAGGTCTTAACATTCTCCTCTGGCTGTGGACCTGTGAAACTCAGAACAAGTTATCTGCTGCCAATATACAAAGGAGGGATAGTCATAGGATAAACATTCCCATCACCATAGGGAGAAATTGAAAGGAAAACAGGGTTTAGGGGACCAAAATAATTCCTAAAACCCTCAGGGCAAACTTCATTAGATTTCAAAGTCTGAAAGTCATTTATCAAATGACGTTTTATCTTCAGGGCTTGAGAAAGCAGTCATTTCACCCTTTCCAAGGGCCTTTGTGGCAACGCCTTTGTTCCAGACTCTGGGATGAGTGCTCCAACATATCCATGTGCTCAAGAAACCACCTTCTTCTCAGCCCGACCCTCCTCAAGCATCAGGGTGCCACCCAGAGTCTGCACCTCTGGGGCAAAGACTCTCCCTTCCATAAACTTTGGAGTGCTGACTAACCTCTCCACAATCCCTGGGGAATGTGCTCAACCCTCTTTGTGGCCTGGGGTGACAGCAATCTCTTTGAGCATTGAGGCAGAAGACCCAGCCTCTGCCTCTGTGCAAACTCACACTTTCCACATGCATGGCTTGCTCTGATCTCCTTGCTTGAGATTTCTTGGCTGAAGGCTTTGTTTTCCATGGTTCTGTCTTCTCTGAAAAAATTTTTCCTTCAATCTGTCCCTTTTCTGCCCCTTTTAGTCTGGAGTGAAAGTGGTCCCATCTATACAGATCTTACAAAAAAATTGTTGGCTTGGCATGCAGCATACAGGAGTAAAAACCTTCAGACAGTAGGACTTTCCACAAATACTTTCTGGATAACTCCATCTCCAATCCTGTCTTGTACTAAAATGGTTGGCTGGTTCCAGGTTTCATTAAATTCTCACATGGGACTGTAGCATCTGGAGTTTCTCTTTCTGGAAGCCCAGAGTTTTCCAGATCATCAATTTCTGGTTTCTTTGCACCCAAGAGTAAGATTCTTAGCTTATTATTTCCTCTCATGTTTTACTAGAAGCTGCAAGGAGAAGACAGGCTGCATTTTCAAAATTTAATTTAGAGATCTCTTCAGCTAAGTTTTGGAGCTCATAGCTTTCAAATTCTGCCTTCCATATGACACCAGGACTCAATTTTGCCAAATTAGCCACCACTTTTTTTTTTATCTTCATTTTATTGAGATATATTCACATACCACGCAGTCATACAAAACAAATCGTACTTTCGATTGTTTACAGTACCATTACATAGTTGTACATTCATCACCTAAATCAATCCCTGACACCTTCATTAGCACACACACAAAAATAACAAGAATAATAATTAGAGTGAAAAAGAGCAATTGAAGTAAAAAAGAACACTGGGTACCTTTGTCTGTTTGTTTCCTTCCCCTATTTTTCTACTCATCCATCCATAAACTAGACAAAGTGGAGTGTGGTCCTTATGGCTTTCCCAATCCCATTGTCACCCCTCATAAGCTACATTTTTATACAACTGTCTTCGAGATTCATGGGTTCTGGGTTGTAGTTTGATAGTCTCAGGTATCCACCACCAGCTACCCCAATTCTTTAGAACCTAAAAAGGGTTGTCTAAGTGTGCGTAAGAGTGCCCACCAGAGTGACCTCTCGGCTCCTTTTGGAATCTCTCTGCCACTGAAGCTTATTTCATTTCCTTTCACATCCCCCTTTTGGTCAAGAAGATGTTCTCCATCCCACAATGCCAGGTCTACATTCCTCCCCGGGAGTCATATTCCACGTTGCCAGGGAGATTCACTCCCCTGGGTGTCTGATCCCACGTAGGGGGGAGGGCAGTGATTTCACCTTTCAAGTTGGCTTAGCTAGAGAGACAGGGCCACATCTGAGCAACAAAGAGGCATTCGGGAGGAGGCTCTTAGGCACAACCATAGGGAGGCCTAGCCTCTCCTTGCAGCAACCGTCTTCCCAAGGGTAAAACCTGTGGTAGAGGGCTCAACCCATCAAACCACCAGTCCCCTATGTCTGTGGTCATGTTAGCAACCATGGAGGTGGGGTAGGCGAATACCCCTGCATTCTCCACAGGCTCCTCAAGGGGGCACTGCATCTTTTTTTTTTTCCTGGTTTTTTTTTTTTTTTTTTAACTTTCCCTTCTTTTTTAAATCAACTGTATGAAAAAAAAGTTAAAAAGAAAACAAACATACAATAAAAGAACATTTTAAAGAGACCATAACAAGGGAGTAAGAAAAAGACAACTAACCTAAGATAACTGCTTAACTTCCAACATGTTCCTACTTTACCCCAAGAAAGTTACATAATATAGCAACATTTCTGTGAACTTGCTCCTACTATATCCATCAGAAATTAACAGACCATAGTCATTCCTGGGCATCCCCAGAACGTTAAATAGCTTATCTGTTCTTCTTGGATTATTGTTCCCCCTTCCTTAATTGCTCTCTATTGCTAGTTCCCCTACATTCTACATTATAATCCATTTGTTTTATATTTTTCAAAGTTCACATTAGTGGTAGCATATAATATTTCTCTTTTTGTGCCTGGCTTATTTCGCTTAGCATTATGTCTTCAAGGTTCATCCATGTTGTCATATGTTTCACGAGATCGTTCCTTCTTACTGCCGTGTAGTATTCCGTCGTGTGTATATACCACATTTTATTTATCCACTCATCTGTTGAAGGACATTTGGGTTGTTTCCATCTTTTGGCAATTGTGAATAATGCTGCTATGAACATTGGCGTGCAGATATCTGTTCGTGTCACTGCTTTCCGATCTTCCGGGTATATACCGAGAAGTGCAATCGCTGGATCGAATGGTAGCTCTATATCTAGTTTTCTAAGGAACTGCCAGACTGACTTCCAGAGTGGCTGAACCATTATACAGTCCCACCAACAGTGAATAAGAGTTCCAATTTCTCCACATCCCCTCCAGCATTTGTAGTTTCCTGTTTGTTTAATGGCAGCCATTCTAACCGGTATTAGATGGTATCTCATTGTGGTCTTAATTTGCATCTCTCTAATAGCTAGTGAAGCTGAACATTTTTTCATGTGTTTCTTGGCCATTTGTAATTCCTCTTCAGAGAACTATCTTTTCATATCTTTTGCCCATTTCATAATTGGGCCAACTGTACTATTGTCATTGAGTTGTAGGATTTCTTTATATATGCAAGATATCAGTCTTTTGTCAGATACATGGTTTCCAAAAATTTTTTCCCATTGAGTTGGCTGCCTCTTTACCTTTTTGAGAAATTCCTTTGAGGTGCAGAAACTTCTAAGCTTGAGGAGTTCCCATTTATATATTTTCTCTTTTGTTGCTTGTGTTTTGGATGTAAAGTCTAGGAAGTGGCCGCCTAATACAAGGTCTTGAAGATGTTTTCCTACATTATCTTCCAGGAGTTTTATGGTACTTTCTTTTATATTGAGATCTTTGGCCCATTTTGAGTTAATTTTTGTGTAGGGGGTGAGGTAGGGGTCCTCTTTCATTCTTTTGGATATGGATATCCAACTCTCCCAGCCCCATTTGTTGAAAAGACCATTATGGCTCAGTTCAGTGACTTTGGGGGCCTTATGAAAGATCAGTCGGCCATAGATCTGAGGGTCTATCTCCGAATTCTCAATTCGATTCCATTGATCTATATGTCTATCTTTGTGCCAGTACCATGCTGTTTTGGCAACTGTGGCTTTATAATAAGCTTCAAAGTCAGGGAGTGTAAGTCCTCCCACTTCGTTTTTCTTTTTTAGAGTGTCTTTAGCAATTCGAGGCATCTTCCCTTTCCAAATAAATTTGATAACTAGCTTTTCCAAGTCTACAAAGTAGGTTGTTGGAATTTTGATTGGGATTGCATTGAATCTGTAGATGAGTTTGGGTAGAATTGACATCTTAATGACATTTAGTCTTCCTATCCATGAACATGGAATATTTTTCCATCTTTTAAGGTCCCCTTCTATTTCTTTTAGTAGAGTTATGTAGTTTTCTTTGTATAGGTCTTTTACATCTTTGGTTAAGTTTATTCCTAGGTACTTGATTTTTTTAGTTGCTATTGAAAATGGTATCTTTTTCTTGAGTGTCTCTTCAGTTTGTTCATTTCTAGCATATAGAAACATTACTGACTTATGTGCATTAACCTTGTATCCCGCTACTTTGCTAAATTGGTTTATTAGCTCTAGTAGCTGTATCGTCGATTTCTCAGGGTTTTCTAGATATAAGATCATATCATCTGCAAACAATGACAGTTTTACTTCTTCTTTTCCAATTTGGATGCCTTTTATTTCTTTGTCTTGCCGGATTGCCCTGGCTAGCACTTCCAGCACAATGTTGAATAACAGTGGTGACAGCGGGCATCCTTGTCTTGTTCCTGATCTTAGAGGGAAGGCTTTCAGTCTCTCTCCATTGAGTACTATGCTGGCTGTGGGTTTTTCATATATGCTCTTTATCATGTTGAGGAAGTTTCCTTCAATTCCTACCTTTTGAAGTGTTTTTATCAAAAAGGGATGTTGGATTTTGTCAAATGCTTTTTCAGCATCTATTGAGATGATCAATTGATTTTTCCCTTTTGACTTGTTAATGTGTTGTAATACATTGATTGATTTTCTTATGTTGAACCATCCTTGCATGCCTGGAATAAACCCCACTTGGTCATGCTGTATGATTTTTTTAATGTGTCTTTGGATGCGATTTGCAAGTATTTTGTTGAGGATTTTTGCATCTATATTCATTAGGGAGATTGGCCGGTAGTTTTCCTTTTTTGTAACATCTTTGCCTGGTTTTGGTATTAGATTGATGTTAGCTTCATAAAATGAGTTAGGTAGTGTTCCATTTTCTTCAATGTTTTGAAAGAGTTTGAGTAAGATTGGTGTCAGTTCTTTCTGGAAAGTTTGGTAGAATTCCCCTGTGAAGCCATCTGGCCCTGGGCATTTATTTGTGGGAAGATTTTTGATGACTGATTGGATCTCTTTGCTTGTGATGGGTTGGTTGAGGTCTTCTATTTCTTCTCTGGTCAGTCTAGGTTGTTCATATGTTTCCAGGAAATTGTCCATTTCCTCTACATTATCCAGTTTGTTGCCATACAGTTGTTCATAGTATCCTCTTATAATTTTTTTAATTTCTTCAGGATCTGCAGTTATGTCACCTTTTTCATTCATTATTTTGTTTATATGGGTCTTCTCTCTTTTTGATTTTGTCAGTCTAGCTAGGGGCTTGTCAATCTTGTTGATCTTCTCAAAGAACCAACTTTTGGTGATATTTATCCTCTCTATTGTTTTTTTGTTCTCTATGTCATTTATTTCTGCTTTAATCCTTGTTATTTCTCTTCTTCTACTTGGTTTACGATTGGTTTGCTGTTCATTTTCTAGCTTCTTCAGTTGATCCATTAGTTCTTTGATTTTGGCTCTTTCTTCCTTTTTAATATATGCGTTTAGTGCTATCAATTTCCCCCTTAGCACTGCTTTTGCTGCATCCCATAGGTTTTGGTATGTTGTGTTCTCATTTTCATTCGTCTCTATATATTTAGCAATTTCTCTTGCTATTTCTTCTTTAACCCACTGATTGTTTAGGAGTGTGTTGTTTAACCTCCAGGTATTTGTGAATTTTCTAAGTCTCTGATGGTTATTGACTTCTAATTGTATTCCATTGCGGTCAGAGAATGTGCTTTGAATAATTTCAATCTTTTTAAATTTATTGAGGCTTGTTTTATGTCCCAGCATATGATCTATTCTGGAGAAAGTTCCGTGAGCACTAGAAAAGTATGTGTATCCTGGTGATTTGGGATGTAATGTCCTGTATATGTCTGTTAAATCTAATTCATTTATCAGATTGTTTAGGTTTTCAATTTCCTTATTGGTCTTCTGTCTGGTTGATCTATCTATAGGAGAGAGTGATGTGTTGAAGTCTCCCACAATTATTGTGGAAACATCAATTGCTTCCTTTAGTTTTGCCAGTGTTTCTCTCATGTATTTTGTGGCACCTTGGTTGGGTGCATAGACATTTAAGATTGTTATTTCTTCTTGCTGAATTGCCCCTTTTATTAGTACGTAGTGGCCTTCTTTGTCTCTCAAAACATCCCTGCATTTGAAGTCTATTTTATCTGAGATTAATATTGCTACACCTGCTTTCTTTTGGCTGTAGCTTGCATGAAATATTTTTTTCCATCCTTTCACTTTCAGTTTCTTTGTGTCCCTGTGTCTAAGATGAGTCTCTTGTATGCAACATATTGATGGTTCATTTTTTTTGATCCATTCTGTGAATCTATACCTTTTCATTGGGGAGTTTAATCCATTTACATTCAACGTTATAACCGTGAAGGCATTTCTTGAATCAGCCATCTTATCCTTTGGTTTATGTTTGTCATATTTTTCCCCTCTGTCTATTAATATCCTTTATTGTACCCATACCGAATCTCTTTAGTACTGAACCCTTCTCCAAGTCTCTCTGTCCTTTCTTTGTTTCTCTGTCTGTAGGGCTCCCTTGAGTATCTCCAGTAGGGCAGGTCTCTTGTTAGCAAATTCTCTCAGCATTTGTTTGTCTGTGAAAAATTTAAGCTCTCCCTCAAATTTGAAGGAGAGCTTTGCTGGATAAAGTATTCTTGGCTGGAAATTTTTCTCACTCAGAATTTTAAATATATCGTGCCACTGCCTTCTTGCCTCCGTGGTGGCTGCTGAGTAGTCACTACTTAGTCTTATGCTGTTTCCTTTGTATGTGGTGAATTGCTTTTCTCTTGCTGCTTTCAGAACTTGCTCCTTCTCTTCTGTGTTTGATAGTGTGATCAGTATATGTCTTGGAGTGGGTTTATTTGGATTTATTCTATTTGGGGTTCGCTGAGCATTTATGATTTGTGTATTTATGTTGTTTAGAAGATTTGGGAAGTTTTCCCCAACAATTTCTTTGAATACTCTTCCTAGACCTTTACCCTTTTCTTCCCCTTCTGGGACACCAATGAGTCTTATATTTGGACGTTTCATATTATCTATCATATCCCTGAGGTCCGTTTCGATTTTTTCAATTTTTTTCCCCATTCTTTCTTTTATGCTTTCATTTTCCATTCTGTCATCTTCCAGGTCACTGATTCGTTGTTCAACTTCCTCTAGTCTTGTACTATGAGTGTCCAGAATCTTTTTAATTTGGTCAACAGTTTCTTTAATTTCCATAAGATCATCCATTTTTTTATTTAGTCTTGCAATGTCTTCTTTATGCTCTTCTAGGGTCTTCTTGATTTCCTTTATCTCCCGTACTATGGTCTCATTGTTCATCTTTAGTTCTTTGAGTAGCTGCTCTAGGTGCTGTGTCTCTTCTGGTCTTTTGATTTGGATGCTTGGGCTTGTGTTATCCATATCGTCTGGTTTTTTCATATGCTTTATAATTTTCTGTTGTTTTTGGCCTCGTGGCATTTGCTGAACTTGATAGGGTTCTTTTAGGATTTGTAGACCAATTGAAGTCCTTATCTCTAATTTATCAGATCTACAGCTTCATGGAGTACACTTTCTCTAACTAACCAGCAGGTGGCGTCCACGAGCCACCTGTTCTCCACAAGCCAGTTCTCCCCTGCTTAGCCTTTTTGGTGAGTGAGGGAGTGAGTCTTGTGGGGTCCAATTGGTGTACCAAGCTTGCGTGTGTAGTTGGTGTTGCCTGCCCTGTATATGGGGCGTGTTTCTGGGCAGTCAGGGAGGGGGGGTTGGCTCTAACAATCAAATCTCCCTGGTGATCCTAGAGTTTTAAAGCTGCTGCAATAGTCTAATCCTTCAGTTCAGTCCTGCCACAGTTTGTCTCTGCCACTGACCCACAAGTCCTTGGTATTGGCGTATGGCTCCTGAGACTTGCAAGTGGGCCCCTCTTCCAGGCCGTGCACCCCGGGTCCTCTGTTGAGGGATGACTGTGCTATGTCACAGGTGAGTGCCGTCCCCCCAGGGCAGTTCTGGGCTGCTGGGCTGTGTAGGGAGGCTCCCAGTCTGCTGAAATGATGGCTGAATGCAGACAACCTATTTTGTTGCTCAGATGTGGTCTGTCTCTCTAAGCCAACTCTGCAGGTCAACTCACTACCTTCCCAGTTGTGATGGTTAAGTTTATGTATTAACTTGGCCAGGTGATGGTGTTCAGGTGCCTGGTGAAGCAAGCACTGTCCTAACAGTTACTGCAAGGATATCTGTGGCTGGTTAATAAACCAGAGGTCTGGTTTATTAAATCATGTCAATTGACTGCCTGTGTCTGATTGCATCAATGAAGGGTGTGTCTTCCACAATGAGAGAATTCAATAAGCTGAATTTAATCATCAGTTGAAGACTTTTAAGGAAGAGAGAGAGAGGACTGTAACTTCTGCACCTAGCCAGTGAAGCATTTCCTGAGGAGTTCGTTGAACACCTTCATCGGAGTTGCCAGTTCACAGTTTGCCCTACAAAATTTGGACTTATGCATCCCCACAGTTGCATGAGACACTTTTGTAAAATCTTATATTTACATATATCTCTTGTTGATTCTTTCCCTAGAGAATCATAATTAATAGAGCTTGGTACCAAGAGTAGTTCTTGAGAAAGAGAATCTTAAAAGGGGATTTGCAATTGGTTATCAACTCTGGTTAGATTCAGAGGCATCAATGACTCCATTTCCAATAATCAAAATGGCACTGACAGTCCATGGCATGAGTTGGTGTGCTGATTTTGATGTATTATGTCCCCCAAAATGACATTATCTTTGATGCAGTCTTGTGTGGACAGGAAACGTATTGATGTTTCTTGGGTTGAAGACTTTTGACTGGATGTTTCCATGGAGATGTTATCACTCAACAGTGGGCAAGCTCTTTCATTGGATATTTTCCATGGAGGTGTGGCCCCACCCACTCAGCACGTGCCTTTATTAGTTTACTGAAATGCTATATACGCTCAGACAGAAGGAGCAAGTTTGCTACAGCCAAAAGGGACACTTTGAAGAATGCACAGGAGCTGAAAAAGGAGCTGCTGATGAGAGACAGCTTGAAGATGGCTGTTGAAAGCAGACTTTTGCTCCAGAGAAGCTAAGAGAGGACAAACACCCCAAAAGCAACTAAGAGTGACATTTTTGAGGAACTGCAGTCAAGAGAGGAACATCCTCAGAGAAAGCCATTTTGGAACCAGAGGAGTAGGTGCCAACCACGTGTCTTCCCAGCTAACAGAGGTTTTCCGGACACTATCAGCCATCCTGCAGTGAAGGTACCCAATTTTTGATGACTTACCTTGGGCACTTTATGGCCTTAAGACTGTAACTTTGTAACCAGATAAACCCCCTTTATAAAAGCCAATCCATTTCTGCTGTTTGGCATTCTGGCACCATTAGCAAACTAGAAGAGATTTTGGTACCAGAGAAGTGGGGTGCTGCTGAGTTTGCAAATAAGTTGCAATGGCTTTTTAAATGGATAAGAATTGTGAGGAGCTTGATAGAAAAGGCCTAAACTGCTTTGAAGAAGAGTCTGTTTGTGGAAATATGGACTTTGAAGATACTTTTGATGAGGTCTTGAGCAGAAATGATGAATGAGTTGTTGTGAACTGGAAGAAAGGTGATCCTTGTTTTAAAGTGGCAGAGAAGTTGGCAAAATTGAGTCCTGGTGTTGGATGGAAGGAAGAATTTGAGAACAACAAACTGGGATACTTGGCTGATAAGGTTTCAAAACTAAAACTGTGGATATAGCATGGCTTCTTCTTGCAGCTTATAGTAAAATGTAAGCAGAGAGAGATAAACTTAGAACTGAACTACTGGGTTCAAAGAAATCAGAAACTGATGGCATGGAAAATTCCAGGCTTCCAGGGGATGGAACCCCAGAAGCTACAGCCCAACATGAGGATTTAACCAAACATGGAACCCAGCCACCATTTCAATACAAGCAAGGATTGGAGATGGAGTTATCCAGAAAGGATTTGTGGAAAGTTCTATTGTCTGTTGGCTTTGAACCCTGTGTGCTTCATTGGAAGCCAACAGAATTTTTGTGAGATCTTTATAGATGGAGCCACTGCTGGTCTGGACTGGAGGAGACAGACAAGGAATAAATTGAAGGAAAAATTTCTTCAAAGACAGAGCCATGGAGGTTGAGGTCTGGAGTCGAGAGGTCTCAGGCTGGGAGAGTGGAGTGGCCCACAGACATGGAAAGGGTGAATTTGCACTTGAGGTCAAGGGCGAGGCTTCTGCCTCAATGCTCAGGAAATGTTCTTCCACTCTAAGGCCCTAAGAGGGTGGAGCACATTCTTAGGGAATTGGGGAGAGTCTGGCTGCCACCCCACTATTCTGAAGGGGTTGAGTTTGTGCCCCAGAGATGAAAGGGAATCTGGGTGCTATCCCAATATTTGAAGAGGTGGGACCAAGAAGGTAGTCTCCCAATGAGTGGCTATGTTGGGACATTTGGAGAGAAAAGCATTTAGAGAGAAAAGGCCTGTGGCAAAGACCCTTAGGAAGGGTTAGACTCCCACTGTCTCAAGACCCAAGGATGCAATGTCATTCTGAAAATGAGTCTCAGACTTTGATATCTAATGGAGTTTGCCCTGTGTGTTTTAGGAACTGTTTTGGTCCTGTGAACCCTGTTTTCCTTTCAGTTTCTCCTTATGGCAATGGGAATGTTTATCCTATGAATGTCACTCCTTTGTATATTGGAAGCAGATAACTTGTTCTAAGTTTCACAGGTCCAGAGCTAGAGGGGAATTATGCCTTAGGATAAACCATGCCTTTAAATGATTTAATGGTTTCTTGTACTTAACTATTGTTACTGAAATGATTTAAATTTTTGTGATACTGTGATGGGATGAATGTGTTTTGTATATGGAAAGATCATGTCGTTTTGGGGTTCAGGGGGTGGAATGTGCTGGTTTGGATGTATTATTTCCCTCAAAATGCCATTATCTTTGATGCAGTCTTGTGTGGGCAGGAAACATATTGATGTTGATTGGGTTGGAGACATTTGATTGGATGTTTCCATGGAGATGTGATCACTCAACGGTGGGCAAGCTCTTTCATTGGATAATTTCCATGGAGATGTGGCCCCACCCACTCAACATGTGCCTTGATTAGTTTACTGGAGCACTATATAAGCTCAGAAGGAGTGAGCTTGCTACAGCCAAAAGAGACACTTTGAAGAATGCACAGGAGCTCAAAGGGGAGCTGCTGATGAGAGACAGCTTGAAGACAGCTGTTGAAATCACTTTTGCTCCAGAAAAGCTAAGAGAGGACAAACACCCCAGGAACAACAAAGAGTGACATTTTTGAGGAACTGCAGCCTAGAGAGGAATGTCCTGGAAGAAAGCCATTTTGGAACAAGAACACTGGAGCAGACACCAGCCACATGCCTTCACAGCTAACAGAGGTTTTCTGGACACCATAGGCCATCCTGCAGTGAAGGTACCAAATTGTTGATGACTTACCTTGGACACTTTATGGCCTTAGGACTGTAACTTTGTAGCCAAGTAAACTCCTTTTATAAAAGCTGATCCATTTCTGGTGTTTTGCATTCTGGCAGCATTAGCAATCTAGAACAGTTGGCATTGTAGATACACAAAATATCACCATTTGATTCTCCTAATCACACTCTTGTATGAAACAAGGCTTTGGGTGACAGTGCTTTTGACACCTTAGCAGAGTTTTGCAGAGATAAGAGGTATAGTGGTGTTGGCTGGTTGCTCTTAGAGATGCTGGATAAAATTGTAAGAGAAAGGGATGAGCTGAAGCCTTCAAATTTGAAATGTAAACACTGCATGACAGATGTAAAAGTTTCTATGTGGGCCCTGAAAGAAAATCTTATTTCCTATGGCTGCAGACTTGATATTTCTGATAACCAGATCCAGAGTTTCACTTTGTGAGTAGCAGATTTACAACATAAACTGAAATCTCAACCTCACACTGTGTCTGCTGTTAAAGTAAAGGCATTGATTGGAATAGAATGGGATCCTGAAACTTGGGATGGGGACATATGGATTGATAATAATGGCAGTGAGGACATTGGAACCCTTGATTCTGCTGAATCTTTGTTAGATATACATGTAGTGGTCTGCCCATAAGGAAGTACACTATACTCCAAAAGATCAGCATGAGTTTTACAACTTATGTAGACATAAATCAGGGAAATATGTGTGGGAATGGATATTAAAGATGTGGGATAATGCTGGAAAGACTATAAAGTTGGTTCAGGCTGAATTTATTGACATGGGCCCAATAAGCAGAGATTCTGCATTCAATGTTGTAGCTCAAGGGGTTAGAAATGGTGTTAACAGTTTGGATGGTTGGATGAAACATGGAACAAAGGGTGGCTGACATTACCTGAGGTCAAAATGCCAGAGCTGACCTTGTATAATGTAGAGGAGGGGATTCAAAGACTTAGAGAGATTGGAATGTTAGAGTTGATTTACCATGGAAGATGTGCACACACATCCCTGGAATGTCCAGAGGACACACCTTTTACAAGGACTGTGAGGAATAAATTTGTGAAAATAGCTCCAGCTTCCCTGAAAAGCTCTGTAGTCACCCTTCTTTGTAGGTCAGATATTACTGTGGGAACTGCTATCATTGAGCTAGAATCCTTAAACACAAAGGGCATAATCAGATCTTGAGTTGGCAGAAGCCACATGGCAGCAATTAATCACCAAAGACATGGTGGGTCTGGCTACCATAATGGAAAATGGGCTCAGAGCAGCAGTAAAAATAATCTGACTCACAGAGACTTATGGCATTGGCTAGTAGATCATGGAGTACCATGAAATAAAATAGATGGGCAGTCTACTAAATTCTTGTTTGATCTGTATAAGCAGAAGGATTCTAGGTTAAGTGAACAAAAATCTTCTTTAAATTGCAAAATCAGGGAGTCATAGCCCCTTAACCAATTCCCAGACTTAAGTCAGTTTACTGACTCAGAGCCCCTTGAATGAGGGGAGGGCTGGGTACCCTTGGGGAAGGACTCTGTTACACTGCCAAAAATCCATACTGTTAATCTTCCTCCCAGCATTCCCCATGGGGACCCACAGCATTTAATAAGGGTTACTGTGCATTGGGGAAAATGAAATGATCAGATATTTCAGGAATTAGATGCTGGTTGAGAAGTGACATTAAATCCAGGAAACACAACAATAATTCCTTCGAAATGGAAGTTAGGACTGCCACCTGGCCACTCTGGATTTCTCATGCCTCTGAATCAACAGGCAAGGAACAGTATTACTGTACTGGCTGGGGTGATTGATCCTGACTGTCAAGGGGAACTAGCACTGCATCTACACAAGGGAGGTAAAAAAGAGTTTTCCTGAAATACAGGAGATCCCCTAGGGCATCTCTGAGTACTATGATGCCCTGTGATTAAAGTCAATGGAAAACTGCAACAGAATCCAGGCAGGACTACCAATGGCCAAGAAACTTCAGGAATGTTGGTTTGGGCCACCCCACCAGGCAAAGAACCATGGCCAGCTTAAGTGCTTGCTGAAGGCAAAGGGAACATGGAATGGGTAGTGGAAAAAGGTAGTAATAAATATGAACTATGACCTCGTGGCCAGTTATAGAAACAAGGACTATGATGGCATGAACATTTCCTCCTTATTTTGTTATGAGTATGTTCTTCTTTGTCTGTAAAGCAAATATCTGCTTTTTTCTCTGTCTTATCCACTTATCATATAACATAAGCTGTATTGTTCATTTCACAGTATTTAACTTCAAGGAAATCAAGTTTAAAAGTCAATGTCACCCAAAGACTTGCACCATATTCTGGAGAGATTTAGTGTGTTTCCTGTTGTACACAGAACAGCCGAGCATCATTAGGCAAAATATATGTCTGGTATTGTGCTCTGCTTAGAGATAAAGTATGGTTAAGCTGATGAGTATAACTGACAAGTTGACAAGGGGTAGACAGTGGTGGTTAGTTTTATGTGACAAATTGGCCAAATGATGGTGTCCAGGTGTCTGGTCAAGCAAGCACTGTCCTAACTATTACTGCAAGGACATTTGTGGCTGGCTAATAACCCAGAAGGCTGGTTTTTTGAATCATATCAATTGGCTGCAACTCTGACTGATGAGATCAATGAAGGTCATGCCTTCTTCAAAGAGGGAATTCTATCAGCTGGATTTAATCCAATCAGTTGAAGACTTTTAAGTAAGAGAGAGAGAGGATCTTCGCTTCTTTTTTGGCTAGCCAGCAAAGTGTTTCCTGATGAATTTGTTGAACACCTTCATTGGAGTTGCCAGTTCACTGCCTAAGGTGTTCATTAAATACCTTCATTGTAGTTGACAATTCACAGCCTGCCCTACAGAATTTGGATTTGTGTATCTCCACAATTGCATGAGACACTTTTATAAAATCTTATACTTGCAAATATCTCTTATTGATTCTGTTTCCCTAGAGAACCTGGACTAATACACCTGCTATGTGGGACATGAAGCCAAGGGGTGTAAATCTCCCTGGCAACATGGGACATGACTCCCAGGGAAGAGCCTGGACCTGGCATTGCAAGATTGAGAAAGCCTTCTTGACCAAAAGGGTGAAGATAAAGGAAACAAAATAAAAGTTTCAGTGGCTGAGAGATTTCAAATGGAGTCAAAATGTTGTTCTGGAGGTTATTTATATGCATTTTATAGACATCCCTTTTTACTTTTTAGCATATGGGACTAGCTAGAAGGAAATACCTGAAACTTCTGAACTGCAACCCAGTAGATTTGATTCTGGAAGATAATGTATAACTCTATAGCATACATAGTGTGACCACACGATTGTGAAAACTTGTGACTCACACTACATTTATCCCACGTATGGACAGAGGAGTGGAAAAATGGAGACAAAAATTAAATGGATAATAGGGAGGGATGTGGGATAGGATGTTTTGGGTGTTCTTTTTACTTTTACTTTTATTCTTTTTATTTATTTATTTATTTTGGAGCAATGAAGTTTTCAAAAGTT
Source organism: Choloepus didactylus (assembly GCF_015220235.1). Taxonomy (NCBI): domain Eukaryota; kingdom Metazoa; phylum Chordata; class Mammalia; order Pilosa; family Megalonychidae; genus Choloepus; species Choloepus didactylus. The sequence goes on along the minus strand of NC_051334.1, from coordinate 62,304,846 downwards.
GATTGTGGAAGGGAAGAAGATGCCAGATTAGGAGAGACAGGGCAAAAAAAAATCTCTGTGATAAATACTAAATAAAATACAGAAGGTGCTCCAGAATACCAGTTCCAGCGATGCACCAGCTGATCAAGGTCTGCTAGATTCACAGAGACTGTGCACTTGATGAATCAGAAAGTCTGCATTCTGAAACAAGTGAGTGAGCCTGCTGGGGAACTGGCAGCTATGCCACGGTCTGCAGACACTGGGAGTTGGTGTTTGGAGAGGGGGCTGCAGAGCTGGAAGCAAGAGCCACACAGTAAAGCATGGTGGGAACTGCTTCCCACAACCCGTGTGCATGCCTCAATATCTGGCATGGATGAGAGCCTTTCACACACCCACAGCTAATTGTCTTGGAGCTAGGAAGGTGGAGGTCAGCAAAAAGATGAAAATAACCACACCCCATACAGCCATCTTCCCGGTGGGCTGGGAATTCTCCTGCCCGGCACCGCAGCCCAGAGCTGAGCTGCACAAACCAGCATGGTGGGAAGTGTTTCCAGCAACATGTGCACATGCCCCGATATCTGGCATGGATGATAGCCTTTTGCACACCCACAGCTTACTGTCCCAGAGATAGGAAGGTGGAGGTCCATGAAAAAGGGAAAATAACCAAGCCCCATAAGCCATTGTTTCAGCAGGCTGGGAATGTCCCTGAGTGAAGCAGCAGTCCAGCACTTCCCTTGTGGACTGTGCTCTCCTGAGACATTGTGATGTCTTCCCTCCACTGAGGCCCTTGGAGGTGGGACCACATGGAAGTCCCAGGGACCATACATGAATACCAGGGACTTTTGGGTCCATGGCAGAGACAGACTGTGGGAGACTGATCTGAAAGTTTGGACTCTTACAGCAGCTATAAGTTTCCAGAAACACCTGGGAGATCTGATTATTAAAGCTGCCCTCCCTTCCTAACCACTCAGATACCCCCACCCATCTGCATTCAGGGTGAGCAGCACCAAATACACATGGAAATTTGGTGCACCAATTGGACTCTCACAAGATACAGACCTCCACCTACCACAAAGACAAAATTGGGGAGAACTGGCTTGAGAGGAATAGGTGGCTTGTAGACACCACCTGCTGATTAATCAGAGAAAGTGTACTCCACCAAGCTGTAGCTCTGACAAATTAGAGACATTTTTTCAAAGAACCCTACATATCCTAAAAGAACACTATCAAGATAAGAAAATGCCAAGAGGCCAAAAACAAAAGAAAATTTTAAAACATATGAAGAAAGCAAAAGATATGGATAACCCAAACCCAAACACCCAAATCAAAAGATCAGAGGAGACACAGTACTTGGAGCAATTAATCAAGGAATTAATGACAAACAACCAGATCATGGCACAAGTTATAAAGGACATGAAGAAGACCCTAGAAGAGCATAAAGAAGAATTTTCAAGAGTAAATAAAAAAAATAGATGATCTTATGGAAATGAAAGAAAATGTTGATCAAATTAAAAAGATCCTGGATACTCACAGTACTAGAATGGAGGAAGCTGAACAGCAAATCAGTGAGCTTGAAGAGGACAGAATGGAGAGTGAAAGAAAAGAAGAAAGCATGGGGAAAAAATAAAAAAAATCAAAATGGAACTCAGGGATATCATGGACAATGTAAAATGCATAAATATAAGAATCATTGGATTTCCAGAAGGGGAAGAGAGGGTAAAGGTCTAGGAAGAGTATTCAAAGAAATTGTTGGGGAAAACTTCCTAAACCTGCTAAACAATATAAATACACAAATCACAGATGCCCAATGAACTCCAAAAAAATAAATCCAAATAAACCCACTCTGAGACATATTCTGATCAGATTGTCAAATGCTGAAGAGAAGGAGCAAGTTCTGAAATCAGCAAGAGAAAAGCAATCCACCATTTACAAGGTAAACAGCATAAGACTATGCAGTGACTAGTCAGTGGCCATCATGGAGGTGAGAAGGCAGTGGCATGACTTATTTAAAATTCTGAAAGAAAAAATTGCCAACCAAGAATTATATACCCAGCAAAGCTCTCCTTCAAATTTGAGGGACAGCTTAAATTTTTCACAGACAAACAAATGCTAAGAGATTTGCTAAAAAGAGACCTGCCCTACTTGAGATACTAAAGGGAGCCATACCGACAGAGAAACAAAGAAAGGAGGGAGAGGTATGGAGAAAGATTCAGAACTAAAAAGATTCAGTATGGATACATTAAAGGACATTAAAATGGAGAGGGAAAAATATATCTGACAAGCATAAGCCAAAGAATAAGATGAATGATTCAAGAAATGCCTTCACAGCAATATCATTGCATGCAAATGGATTAAACTCCCCAAATTAAAAGATACAGATTGGCAGAATGGATTAAAAATATGAACCATCAATATGTTGCATGCAAGACAGTCATCTTAGACACAGGGACACAAAAAAATTGAAAGTAAGAATGGAAAAAAATATTTCATGCAAGCTACTGACAAAAGAAAGCAGAAGTACCAATATTAATCTCAGATATAATAGACTTTAAATGCAAGGAGGTTATGGTAGACAAAGAAGGCCACTACATACTAATAAAGGCACAATTCAATAAGAAGAAATAACAATCATAAATGTTTATGAACCCAATCAATCTGCCCCAAAATACATGAGACAAACATTGGCAAAACTAAAGAATGCAATAGATGTTTCCACATTACCTGTGGGAGACTTCAATACATCACTCTCTCCTATAGACAGATCAACCGGACAGAAGGCCAGTAAGGAAATTGAAAACCTAAACAATCTGACAAATGAATTTGAAGTAACAGACATATATAGAACACTCCATCCAAAATCACCAGGATACACATTCTTCTCTAGAGCTAATAGAACTTTCTCCAGAATAGATCATATATGCTGGGACATAAAAAAAGCCTCAACAAATATAAAAAAAATTGAAATTATTCAAAGCAAATTCTCTGCTCACAATGGAACACAATTAGAAGTGAATCAGAGACTTAGAAAATTCAAAAATACCTGGAGGTTAAACAACACACTCCTAAACAATCAGTGGGTTAAAGAAGAAACAGCAAGAGAAATTGCCAAATATATAGAGATGAATGAAAATGAGAACACAACATATCAAAACCTATGGGATGCAACAAAAGTGGTACTGGGGGAAATTTATAGCTCTAAATGCATGCATTAAAAAGGAAGGAAGAGCTAAAATCAAAGAATTAACGGAGCAATAGAAGAAGCTAGAAATCAAACTGCAAACTAATCCTAAACCAAGTAGAAGAAAAGAAATAACAAGGATTAAAGCAGAAATAAATGACAAAGAGAAAAGAAAAACAATAGAGAATAAATAACATCAAAAGTTGGTTCTTCGAGAAGATCAAGATTGACAAGCCCCAGCTAGACAGACAAAATTAAAAAGAGAGAAGACCCAAATAAACGAAATAATGAATAATAATTTCTGTGGATCCCAAAGAAATTAGAAAAACTGTGAGGATACTATGAACAACTGTATGCCAACAAACTAGGTAATGTAGAGGAAATGGAAAATTTCCTGGAAACACATGAACAACCAGACTGACCAGAGAAGAAATAGAAGACCTCAACCAACCAATCACAAGCAAAGAGATCCAATCAGTTATTAAAAAGCTTCCCACAAATAAATGCCAAAGGCCAGATGGCATCACAGGGGAATTTTAATAAACTTTCCAAAAAGAAGTGACTGACACCAATCTTACCTAAATTCTTTCAAAACATTGAGGAAAATGGAATGCTACCTAACACATTTTATGAAGCTAACATCACTCCAATACCAAAACCAGGTAAAGATGTTACAAGAAAGGAAACTACAGGCCAATCTCCCTAATGAATATAGATGCAAAAATTCTCAACAAAATACTTGCAAATCAAATCCAAAGACACATTAAAAAAATCATAGACCATGACCAAGTGGGGTTCATTCCAAGCATGCAAGGATGGTTCAACATAAGAAAATCAATCAATGTAATACAAAACATTAACAAATCAAAAGGGAAAAATCAAATGATCATCTCAATAGATGCTGAAAAAGCATTTGACAAAATCCAACTTCCTTTTTTGATAAAAAACACTTCAAAAGTTAGGAATTGAAGGAAATTTCCTCAGTATGATAAAGAGCATATATGAAAAACCCACAGCCGGTATAGTACTCAATGTTGAGAGACTGAAGCCTTCCCCCTAAGATCAGGAACGAGGCAAGGATGTCCACTGTCACGACTGTGATTCAACATTGTGCTAGAGGTGCTAGCCAGGGCAACCCAGCAAGACAAAGAAATAAAAGGCATCCAAATTGGAAAGGAAGAAGTAAAACTGTTACTATTTGTAGATGATATGATCTTATATCTGGAAAACCCTGTGAAATCGATGACACAGCTATTAGAGCTAATAAATTTAGCCAAGTAGTGGGATACAAGATTAATGCACATAAGTTAGTAATGTTTCTATATGCTAGAAATGAACAAATTGAAGAGACACTCAAGAAAAAGATACCATTTTCAATGGCAGCTAAAAAAATCAAGTACCTAGGAATAAACTGAACCAAAGATGTAAAAGACCTATACAAAGTAAACTAAATAACTCTACTAAAAGAAATAGAAAGGGACCCAAAAAGATGGAAAAATATTCCATGTTCATGGATAGGAAGGCTAAATTTCATTAACATGTCAATTCTACCCAAACTCATCTACAGATTCAATGCAATCCCAATCAAAATTCCAACAACCTACTTTGCAACTTGGAAAAGCTAGTTATCAAATTTTTCTGGAAGGGGAAGATGCCTCAAATTTCTAAAAGCATTCTAAAAAAGAAAAACAATGTGGGAGGACTTACACTCCCTGACTTTGAAGCTTATTATAAAGCCACAGTAGTCAAAACAGCATGGCACTGGCACAAAGACAGACATATTTATCAATGGAATCAAATTGAGAATTCAGAGATAAACCCCCAGATATACAGTCAAATGATTTTGATAAGGCCACCAATACCACTGAACTGGGACATAACAGTCTTTTCAACAAATGGTGCTTGGAGAGCTGGACATCCATATCCAAAACAATGAAAGAAGACCCCTATGTCATACTCTACAAAAAAAAATTAACTCAAAATGTATTAAAGACCCCAATATAAGAGACAGTACCATAAAACTCCTAGAAGATAATATAGGGAAACATCTTCAGGACCTTGTATAAAGAGGTGTCTTCCTAGACCTTATACCCAAAGCATAAGGAACAAATGAAAAAATAGATAAATGGGAACTCCTGAAACTTAAAATAATCTGTACCACGAAGGAATTTGTCAAAAAGGTGAAGAGGCAGCCAACTCAATGGGAAAATTATTTGGAAACCATGTATCTGACAAAAGACTGATATCTTGCATATATAAAGAAATCCTACAACTCAATGACAATAGTACAGACAGCCCAGTTACAAAATGGGCAAAAGATGTGAAAAGAAAGTTCTCTGAAGAGGAAATACCAATGGCCAAAAAACACATGAAAAAATGTTCAGCTTCACTAGCTATCAGGGAGATGCAAATTAAGACCACAATGAGATACCATCTCACACCAATTAGAATGGCTGCCATTAAACAAACAGGTAACTACAAATGCTGGAGAGGATGTGGAGAAACTGGAACTCTTATTCATCACTGGTGGGACTGTATAATGATACCACCACTCTGGAAGACAGTCTGGTGGTTCCTCAGAAAATTAGATATAGGTTACCCTTCAATCCAGCAATTGCACTTCTTGGTATATACCTGGAAGATCTGAAAGCAGTGACACAAACAGATATCTGCACGCCAATGTTTATAGCAGAAATATTCACAATTGCCAAGAAATGGAAACCACCCAAATGTCCTTCAACAGATGAGTGGATAAATAAAATGTATATTCACATGATGGAATACTATGCGGCTGTAAGAAAGAATAATGTCATGAAACATATGACAACATGGATGAACCTTGAAGACATAATGCTGAGCGAAATAAGCCAGGGACAAAAAGAGAAATACTGTATGTTACCACAAATGTGAACATTGAAAAATGTAAAATAAATGGTTTGTAATGTAGAAAGTAGGGGATCTAGCGATAGATAGCAATTAGTGGAGGGGGAATGATAATGTAATAAGAACAGATAATTTATTGTGTGTAAATTTAACGTTCTGGGAACACTCAGGAATGACTACGGTTTGTTAAGTTCTGTTGGGTATGGTAGGAACAAGTTCACAGAAAGGTAGTTATCTTAGGTGATCTGTTTTTCTTACTCCTTTCCTGAGTTATAGCCTGTATATTTTCTTGGGATAGGATAGGAACATGTTGGAAGCAATTCCAGGATATTTGTTAATCTAGAATATCTGTTTTTTCTTATTCCTTTGTTTTGGTTTTGTTTGAAATGTTTTTCTTTTTATTGTCTGTTTTTTTTTAATTTTTTGAGAAAGTTAATTTAAAAAAAGAAACAATGAAAAAAATATGCAGAACCCCCAAGGAGCTGGAGGAAAATGCAGAGGCGTTGGGCTTCCTCACCTGTATGGTTGCTGATGTTCTCACAAACATTGATGATGGGCTGGTTGATGTGCCAAACCCTCTAACACGGGACTTGCCTATAAGAACCCCGTTACTGCAAAGCAGAAGCTAGGCCTGCTTATAATTGTGCCTAAGAATCTTTCCCCTGAATCTCTCTTTGTTGTTCAGATATGTCCCTCTCCCTCTAACTAAGCCACCCCAGCAGGGGATCTCACTGCCCTCCCCACTACGTGGAACCTAACTCCCAGGGGTGTAAATATCCCTGGCAATGCAGGATATGACTCCCCAGGGATGAATCTGGACCTGGCATTGTGGGATTGAGAACATCTTCTTGACCAAAAGGGGGAAACGAAATGAAATGAAACAAAGCTTCAGTGGCTAAGAGAATTCAAATGGAGTCAAGAGGTCACACTGGTGGACATTCTTATGCACTATATAGATAACACTTTTTAGGTTTTAATGTATTGGAATAGCTAGAAGTAAATACCTGAAACTATCAAACCCCAACCCAGTGGCCTTGATTCTTGAAGACGATTGTGTCACAATGTAGCTTACAATGGGTGACAGCATGATTTGGAAAACCTTGTGGATCACACTCCTTTTATCCAGTGTATGGATGGATGAGTACAAAAATGGGGGCAAAAACTAAAGGAAAAACAGGGTGGGAGGGGGGTACAATTTGGGTGTTCTTTTCTCACTATTATTTTTTTTCTTATTCACTTTTTCTGGTACAAGGAAAATATTAAAAAAATAGATTGGGGTGATCAATGAACGACTATATGATGGTAATGTGATCAACTGATTGTATATGTTGGATGATTTTATGGTGTGTGAAGAAATCTTACTTTAAAAAAAGTAAATGAACAACGGGAGGAGGAGGAGAATGGGTTGTTTTGGATGTTCTTGTTTTATTTTAATTTTTATTTTATTCTTTGGAGTAATGAAAATGTTCAAAGTTTGATTGTGGTGATGAAAGAACAACTATATGATGATACTGTGAACAACTGATTGCACGCTTTGAATGATTGTATGTTATGTGATTATATCTCAGTAAAACTGCATTAAAAAGTGGATTGTGGTGATGAATGCACAACTATATGATGGTAATGTGAGCAACTGATAGTACACTTTGCATGATTGCATATATGTGAATGTATCTCAATAAATTGATAAAAAACACACACACTGCTAACATCATACTCAAACATGAGAGACTGAAAAGATCAGGAGCAAGATAGGGATCACTGTCACCACTGTTATTCAATATTTTGCTAGAAGTTGTAGCTAGAGCAATTAGGTAAGAAAAAGAATTAAAAGGCCTCAAAATTGGAAATGAACAAGTAAAACTTTCACTATTTCAGATGACATGATCCTATAATGAGAAAATCTAGAAAAAAAAACATGAAAAAGCTACTTGAGGTAATTATCGAGTACAACAATGTGGCAGGATACAAAATTAAAACACAGAATTCAGTGGTCATTGTATTCACTAGTAAATCGCAATCTGAGGAGGTAATCAAGAAAAAAAATTTTATTTACTATACCAACTAAAGAAACAGATATCTAAGAGTAAACTTAACCAAGGATGTAAAGGACTTTTACACAGAAAACTGCAAAACATTGCTAAAAGAAATCAAAGAAGATCTAAACAAATGGAAAGACATTCCTTGTTCATGGATGAGAATGTCATTAACATTTCAATTCTATCCAAATTGATCTAGAGATTCAATGCAATACCAGTGAAAACTCAAAAGCCTACTTTGCAGAAATGTAAAAGCTATCAAATTATTTGGAAGGGTAGGAGGCCCCAAAATATCTGGAAAAGGTAGAATGTAGTCATCAGTCTCACACTTCCTGATTTTAACGCATATTATAAAGCCACATTGGTCAAAACAGCATGATACTGGCATGCAGATAGACATATTGATCAATGGAATCAAACTGAGAGTTCAGAAATAGACCTTCAGATTTATGGTCAATTGATTTTTAACAAAGCTCCCAAGTCCACTCAATTGGGACAGAACAATCTCTTAAATAAATGGTGTTGGGGGAGCTAGATATTCATATCTCAAAGAATGAAAGAGGACTCCCATCTCATACCCTATACGAAAATTAACTCAAAATGGTTCAAAGACCTAAATATAAGAACCAGTACCATAAATCTCCTGGGAGAAATTGTCGGGAAACATCTTGAAGATCTAACAGTAGGCAGTAATTTCTTAGACTTTACACCCAAAACAAAAGCAACAAAAGACAAAGCAGGTAAGTGAGACCTCTTCAAAGTTGAGTAATCTGTTCTGCAAAGGACTTTGTCAAAAAGGTGAAAAGCAGCCAACTTATCGGGGGAAAATATTTGGAAACCACATATCTGATAATGGTTTGATATCCAGAATATATAAAGAAACCCTACAACTCAACATTAAAAAGACAAATAACCTAATTTAAAAATAGGCAAAGGACATGAATAGACATTTTTCTGAAGAGAAATAAAAATGGCTAAAAAGCACATGAAAAGATGCTCAGCTTCATTAGCTATCAGGGAAATGCAAATCAAAACCACAAGTGTTGGAGAGGATGTAGAGAAAGAGGAACACTATTCACTGCTGGTGGGAATGTAAAATGATGCAGCTGCTGTCGAGGATGCTTTGGCGGTTCCTCAGGAAGCTAAGTATAGAGTTGCCTTATGACCCGGCAATGCCACAACTTGGTACATACTCAGTAGATCTGAATGCAGGGACACGAAGAGACATTTGCACACTGATGCTCATAGCAGCATTATTCACAATTGCCAAAAGATGGATACAACTCAAGTGTCCATCAACAGATTAATAGATAAACAAAATGTGGTATATATATTAATAGATAAACAAAATGTGGTATATAATAGATAATTAATAGATAATTAATTAATAGGTAATTAATAGATAAACAAAATGTGGTATATAATATTCAGCATTAAGAAGGAATGAAGTCCTGAAGCATGAAACAACATGGAAGAACCTTGAGGACATTATGTCAAGTGAAATAAGTCAGACACAAAGGGACAAACATTGTATAAGCTCACTGATATGAACTAATTATAATATGTAATCTCATAGGCATAAAATATAGAATATAGATTTCCTGGAGATAGAATGAGGCTAGAGAATGGGGAGCAGTAACAAATGTACCATGCCAATACCAGGGGTCAACAATAGGGGGGAATAAGGGGTATGAGATGCTTTAGGTTTTCTTTCTTATTTTTATTTCTTTTTTTGGAGTGATGAAAATGTTTTAAAATTGATCATGGTGATGAATGCACAACTATGCGATTACTCTGTGAGCCATTGATTGAAGACTTTGGATGGATCGTATGGTGTGTGAATATTTCTCAATAAAATCGCATTAAAATATATAAATGTATATTAGCTTATAAAATTGTTAGGATAAACAATAAATGAATGATAATTCTCAGTTCTAAAGTGAAAGAGAGGGACGGGAACACGAACAGGGCTAAAGGATAAGAGGGAATTACATTTTATTGGTAATACAGTATTTCTACTTTTAAAGGCTTGAATAAAAATGAATAATGTTATATCTGAATGGAGAGTATATCCGGCTTCTAATATTAATCAACTAAAGTGACTTTACAAAGAATTTTTAACAACTGACCTCCAAAATGATACCCGCTTTGCAAGAATTTAGCAAAAAGGCAAAGGAAATAACAAGTGTCAATATTTTGCTGTGAGCTCTGAGAAATGGGAGGTGAGATTACAGTTGTTTTCTTCGTCATGTTAATTTTATGAAAATAGCGTCCACATTATGCATGCAATTTTTTTTTTTTAATCAGGGTAAAAGAAAAGAAAAAGAAAAGAAAGATCCTCGATAAGCAGGAAGATGGCAGACTGGTGAGCTGTATGTTTTAGTTACTCCTCCAGGAAAGTAGGTAGAAAGCCAGGAACTGCGTGGACTGGACACCACAGAGCAATCTGACTTTGGGCATACTTCATACAACACTCACGAAAACGTGGAACTGCTGAGATCAGCGAAATCTGTAAGTTTTTGCGGCCAGGGGACCCGCGCCCCTCCCTGCCAGGCTCAGTCCCGGGGGAGGAGGGGCTGTCAGCTCCGGGAAGGAGAAGGGAGAACTGCAGTGGCAGCCCTTATCAGAAACTCATTCTACTGATTCAAAGTCCAACCATAGATAGACTGAGACCAGACACCAGAGAATCTGAGAGCAGCCAGCCCAGCAGAGAGGAGACAGGCATAGAAAAAAAACAACACGAAAAACTCCAAAATAAAAGTGGAGGATTTTTGGAGTTCTGGTGAACATAGAAAGGGGAAGGGCCCTGAGGCACATATGCAAATCCCGAAGAAAAGCTGATCTCTCTGCCCTGTGGACCTTTCCTTAATGGCCCTGGTTGCTTTGTCTCTTAGCATTTCAATAATCCATTAGATCTCTGAGGAGGGCCCGTTTTTTTTTTTTTTTTTTTTTTTTTTTTAATCCTTTTTTCTTTTTCTAAAACAACTACTCTAAGAAGCCCAATACAGAAAGCTTCAAAGACTTGCTATTTGGGCAGGTCAAGTCAAGAGCAGAACTAGGAGAGCTCTGAGACAAAACGCAATAATCCAGTGGCTGAGAAAATTCACTAATCACCACAACTTCCCAAGGAAAGGGGGGTGTCCGCTCACAGCCATCATCCTGGTGGACAGGAAACACTCCTGCCCATTGACAGCCCCATAGCCCAGAACTGCCCCAGACAACCCAGTGTGACGGAAGTGCTTCAAATAACAGGCACACACCACAAAACTGGGCGTGGACATTAGCCTTCCCTGCAACCTCAGCTGATTGTCCCAGAGTTGGGAAGGTGGAGCAGTGTGAATTAACAAAGCCCCATTCAGCCATCATTTCAGCAGACTGGGAGCCTCCCTACACAGCCCAGCAGCCCAGAACTGCCCTGGGGGGATGGCACTCACCTGTGACATAGCACAGTCATCCCTCAACAGAGGACCCGGGGTGCACGGCCTGGAAGAGGGGCCCACTTGCAAGTCTCAGGAGCCATACGCCAATACCAAGGACTTGTGGGTCAGTGGCAGAGACAAACTGTGGCAGGACTGAACTGAAGGATTAGACTATTGCAGCAGCTTTAAAACTCTAGGATCACCAGGGAGATTTGATTGTTAGAGCCACCCCCCCTCCCTGACTGCCCAGAAACACGCCCCATATACAGGGCAGGCAACACCAACTACACACGCAAGCTTGGTACACCAATTGGAACCCACAAGACTCACTCCCCCACTCACCAAAAAGGCTAAGCAGGGGAGAACTGGCTTGTGGAGAACAGGTGGCTCGTGGACGCCACCTGCTGGTTAGTTAGAGAAAGTGTACTCCACGAAGCTGTAGATCTGATAAATTAGAGATAAGGACTTCAATTGGTCTACAAATCCTAAAAGAACCTTATCAAGTTCAGCAAATGCCACGAGGCCAAAAACAACAGAAAATTATAAAGCATATGAAAAAACCAGACGATATGGATAACCCAAGCCCAAGCACCCAAATCAAAAAATCAGAAGAGACACAGCACCTAGAGCAGCTACTCAAAGAACTAAAGATGAACAATGAGACCATAGTACGGGAGATAAAGGAAATCAAGAAGACCCTAGAAGAGCATAAAGAAGACATTGCAAGACTAAATAAAAAAATGGATGATCTTATGGAAATTAAAGAAACTGTTGACCAAATTAAAAAGATTCTGGACACTCATAGTACAAGACTAGAGGAAGTTGAACAACGAATCAGTGACCTGGAAGATGACAGAATGGAAAATGAAAGCATAAAAGAAAGAATGGGGAAAAAAATTGAAAAACTCGAAATGGACCTCAGGGATATGATAGATAATATGAAACGTCCAAATATAAGACTCACTGGTGTCCCAGAAGCGGAAGAAAAGGGTAAAGGTCTAGGAAGAGTATTCAAAGAAATTGTTGGGGAAAACTTCCCAAATCTTCTAAACAACATAAATACACAAATCATAAATGCTCAGCGAACTCCAAATAGAATAAATCCAAATAAACCCACTCCGAGACATATACTGATCACACTATCAAACACAGAAGAGAAGGAGCAAGTTCTGAAAGCAGCAAGAGAAAAGCAATTCACCACATACAAAGGAAACAGCATAAGACTAAGTAGTGACTACTCAGCAGCCACCATGGAGGCAAGAAGGCAGTGGCACGATATATTTAAAATTCTGAGTGAGAAAAATTTCCAGCCAAGAATACTTTATCCAGCAAAGCTCTCCTTCAAATTTGAGGGAGAGCTTAAATTTTTCACAGACAAACAAATGCTGAGAGAATTTGCTAACAAGAGACCTGCCCTACTGGAGATACTAAAGGGAGCCCTACAGACAGAGAAACAAAGAAAGGACAGAGAGACTTGGAGAAAGGTTCAGTACTAAAGAGATTCGGTATGGGTACAATAAAGGATATTAATAGACAGAGGGGAAAAATATGACAAACATAAACCAAAGGATAAGATGGCTGATTCAAGAAATGCCTTCACGGTTATAACGTTGAATGTAAATGGATTAAAATCCCCAATTAAAAGATATAGATTCGCAGAATGGATCAAAAAAAATGAACCATCAATATGTTGCATACAAGAGACTCATCTTAGACACAGGGACACAAAGAAACTGAAAGTGAAAGGATGGAAAAAAATATTTCATGCAAGCTACAGCCAAAAGAAAGCAGGTGTAGCAATATTAATCTCAGATAAAATAGACTTCAAATGCAGGGATGTTTTGAGAGACAAAGAAGGCCACTACGTACTAATAAAAGGGGCAATTCAGCAAGAAGAAATAACAATAGTAAATGTCTATGCACCCAACCAAGGTGCCACAAAATACATGAGAGAAACACTGGCAAAACTAAAGGAAGCAATTGATGTTTCCACAATAATTGTGGGAGACTTCAACACATCACTCTCTCCTATAGATAGATCAACGAGACAGAAGACCAATAAGGAAATTGAAAACCTAAACAATCTGATAAATGAATTAGATTTAACAGACATATACAGGACATTACATCCCAAATCACCAGGATACACATACTTTTCTAGTGCTCATGGAACTTTCTCCAGAATAGATCATATGCTGGGACATAAAACAAGCCTCAACAAATTTAAAAAGATTGAAATTATTCAAAGCACATTCTCTGACCACAATGGAATACAATTAGAAGTCAATAACCATCAGAGACTTAGAAAATTCACAAATACCTGGAGGTTAAACAACACACTCCTAACAATCAGTGGGTTAAAGAAGAAATAGCAAGAGAAATTGCTAAATATATAGAGACGAATGAAAATGAGAACACAACATACCAAAACCTATGGGATGCAGCAAAAGCAGTGCTAAGGGGGAAATTTATAGCACTAAACGCATATATTAAAAAGGAAGAAAGAGCCAAAATCAAAGAACTAATGGATCAACTGAAGAAGCTAGAAAATGAACAGCAAACCAATCCTAAACCAAGTACAAGAAAAGAAATAACAAGGATTAAAGCAGAAATAAACGACATAGAGAACAAAAAAACAATAGAGAGGATAAATATCACCAAAAGTTGGTTCTTTGAGAAGATCAACAAGATTGACAAGCCCCTAGCTAGACTGACAAAATCAAAAAGAGAGAAGACCCATATAAACAAAATAATGAATGAAAAAGGTGACATAACTGCAGATCCTGAAGAAATTAAAAAAATTATAAGAGGATACTATGAACAACTGTATGGCAACAAACTGGATAATGTAGAGGAAATGGACAATTTCCTGGAAACATATGAACAACCTAGACTGACCAGAGAAGAAATAGAAGACCTCAACCAACCCATCACAAGCAAAGAGATCCAATCAGTCATCAAAAATCTTCCCACAAATAAATGCCCAGGGCCAGATGGCTTCACAGGGGAATTCTACCAAGCTTTCCAGAAAGAACTGACACCAATCTTACTCAAACTCTTTCAAAACATTGAAGAAAATGGAACACTACCTAACTCATTTTATGAAGCTAACATCAATCTAATACCAAAACCAGGCAAAGATGTTACAAAAAAGGAAAACTACCGGCCAATCTCCCTAATGAATATAGATGCAAAAATCCTCAACAAAATACTTGCAAATCGAATCCAAAGACACATTAAAAAAATCATACACCATGACCAAGTGGGGTTCATTCCAGGCATGCAAGGATGGTTCAACATAAGAAAATCAATCAATGTATTACAACACATTAACAAATCAAAAGGGATAAATCAATTGATCATCTCAATAGATGCTGAAAAAGCATTTGACAAAATCCAACATCCCTTTTTGATAAAAACACTTCAAAAGGTAGTAATTGAAGGAAACTTCCTCAACATGATAAAGAGCATATATGAAAAACCCACAGCCAGCATAGTACTCAATGGAGAGAGACTGAAAGCCTTCCCTCTAAGATCAGGAACAAGACAAGGATGCCCGCTATCACCACTGTTATTCAACATTGTGCTGGAAGTGCTAGCCAGGGCAATCCGGCAAGACAAAGAAATAAAAGGCATCCAAATTGGAAAAGAAGAAGTAAAACTGTCATTGTTTGCAGATGATATGATCTTATATCTAGAAAACCCTGAGAAATCGATGATACAGCTACTAGAGCTAATAAACAAATTTAGCAAAGTAGCGGGATACAAGGTGTTTTAGTTTGCTAATGCTGCAGAATGCAAGACACCAGAGATGGATAGGCTTTTAGAAAATGAGGGTTTATTTGGCTATACAGTTACAGTCTTAAGGCCATAAAGTATCCAAAGTAACACATCAGTAATCGGGTACCTTCACTGGAGGATGGTCGATGGCGTCCGGGAAACCTCAGTTAGCTGGGAAGGCACGTGGCTCGTGTCTGCTGAAAGTTCTGGTTTCAAAATGGCTTTCTCCCAGGACATTCCTCTCTAGCAAGCTTGCTCTTCTTCAAAATGTCACTCACAGCTGCACTCTCTTTCTTCCCCCCAACTCAGCTCATTCATATAGCTCCACCGATAAGGGCCCACCCTGAATGGGCGGGGCACGCCTCCATGGGAACATCTCATTAGAATTATCTCCCACAGCTGGGTGGGGCACACTCCAAGCAAATCTAACCAACACCAAAACGTCTGCCCCACACAAGACCACAAAGACAATGGCATTTGGGGGACACAATACATTCAAACTGGCACACAAGGTTAATGCACATAAGTCAGTAATGTTTCTATATGGTAGAAATGAACAAACTGAAGAGACACTCAAGAAAAAGATACCATTTTCAATAGCAACTAAAAAAATCAAGTACCTAGGAATAAACTTAACCAAAGATGTAAAAGACCTATACAAAGAAAACTACATAACTCTACTAAAAGAAATAGAAGGGGACCTTAAAAGATGGAAAAATATTCCATGTTCATGGATAGGAAGGCTAAATGTCATTAAGATGTCAATTCTACCCAAACTCATCTACAGATTCAATGCAATCCCAATCAAAATTCCAACAACCTACTTTGCAGACTTGGAAAAGCTAGTTATCAAATTTATTTGGAAAGGGAAGATGCCTCGAATTGCTAAAGACACTCTAAAAAAGAAAAACGAAGTGGGAGGACTTACACTCCCTGACTTTGAAGCTTATTATAAAGCCACAGTTGCCAAAACAGCATGGTACTGGCACAAAGATAGACATATAGATCAATGGAATCGAATTGAGAATTCGGAGATAGACCCTCAGATCTATGGCCGACTGATCTTTGATAAGGCCCCCAAAGTCACTGAACTGAGCCATAATGGTCTTTTCAACAAATGGGGCTGGGAGAGTTGGATATCCATATCCAAAAGAATGAAAGAGGACCCCTACCTCACCCCCTACACAAAATTAACTCAAAATGGACCAAAGATCTCAATATAAAAGAAAGTACCATAAAACTCCTAGAAGATAATGTAGGAAAACATCTTCAAGACCTTGTATTAGGCGGCCACTTCCTGGACTTTACACCCAAAGCACAAGCAACAAAAGAGAAAATAGATAAATGGGAACTCCTCAAGCTTAGAAGTTTCTGCACCTCAAAGGAATTTCTCAAAAAGGTAAAGAGGCAGCCAACTCAATGGGAAAAAATTTTTGGAAACCATGTATCTGACAAAAGACTGATATCTTGCATATATAAAGAAATCCTACAACTCAATGACAATAGTACAGTCGGCCCAATTATAAAATGGGCAAAAGATATGAAAAGACAGTTCTCTGAAGAGGAAATACAAATGGCCAAGAAACACATGAAAAAATGTTCAGCTTCACTAGCTATTAGAGAGATGCAAATTAAGACCACAATGAGATACCATCTAACACCGGTTAGAATGGCTGCCATTAAACAAACAGGAAACTACAAATGCTGGAGGGGATGTGGAGAAATTGGAACTCTTATTCACTGTTGGTGGGACTGTATAATGGTTCAGCCACTCTGGAAGTCAGTCTGGCAGTTCCTTAGAAAACTAGATACAGAGTTACCATTCGATCCAGCGATTGCACTTCTCGGGATATACCCGGAAGATCGGAAAGCAGTGACACGAACATATATCTGCACGCCAATGTTCATAGCAGCATTATTCACAATTGCCAAGAGATGGAGACAACCCAAATGTCCTTCAACAGATGAGTGGATAAATAAAATGTGGTATATACACACGATGGAATACTACACGGCAGTAAGAAGGAACGATCTGGTGAAACATATGACAACATGGATGAACCTTGAAGACATAATGCTGAGCGAAATAAGACAGGCACAAAAAGAGAAATATTATATGCTACCACTAATGTGAACTTTGAAAAATGTAAAACAAATGGTTTATAATGTAGAATGTAGGGGAACTAGCAGTAGAGAGCAATTAAGGAAGGGGGAACAATAATCCAAGAAGAACAGATAAGCTATTTAACGTTCTGGGGATGCCCAGAAATGACTACGGTCTGTTAATTTCTGATGGATATAGTAGGAGCAAGTTCACAGAAATGTTGCTATATTAGGTAAGTTTCTTGGGGTAAAGTAGGAACATGTTGGAAGTTAAGCAGTTATCTTAGGTTAGTTGTCTTTTTCTTACTCCCTTGTTATGGTCTCTTTAAAATGTTCTTTTATTGTATGTTTGTTTTCTTTTTAACTTTTTTTTCATACAGTTGATTTAAAAAAGAAGGGAAAGTTAAAAAAAAAAACAACAAGGAAAAAAAAAAAGATGCAGTGCCCCCTTGAGGAGCCTGTGGAGAATGCAGGGGTATTCGCCTACCCCACCTCCATGGTTGCTAACATGACCACAGACATAGGGGACTGGTGGTTTGATGGGTTGAGCCCTCTACCACAGGTTTTACCCTTGGGAAGATGGTTGCTGCAAAGGAGAGGCTAGGCCTCCCTATGGTTGGGCCTAAGAGCCTCCTCCCGAATGCCTCTTTGTTGCTCAGATGTGGCCCTGTCTCTCTAGCTAAGCCAACTTGAAAGGTGAAATCACTGCCCTCCCCCCTACGTGGGATCAGACACCCAGGGGAGTGAATCTCCCTGGCAACGTGGAATATGACTCCCGGAGAGGAATGTAGACCTGGCATCGTGGGACGGAGAACATCTTCTTGACCAAAAGGGGGATGTGAAAGGAAATGAAATAAGCTTCAGTGGCAGAGAGAATCGAAAAGGAGCCGAGAGGTCACTCTGGTGGGCACTCTTACGCACACTTTAGACAACCCTTTTTAGGTTCTAAAGAATTGGGGTAGCTGGTGGTGGATACCTGAAACTATCAAACTACAACCCAGAACCCATGAATCTCGAAGACAGTTGTATAAAAATGTAGCTTATGAGGGGTGACAAGGGGACTGGGAAAGCCATAAGGACCACACTCCACTTTGTCTAGTTTATGGATGGATGAGTAGAAAAATAGGGGAAGGAAACAAACAGACAAAGGTACCCAGTGTTCTTTTTTACTTCAATTGCTCTTTTTCACTCTAATTATTATTCTTGTTATTCTTGTGTGTGTGCTAATGAAGGTGTCAGGGATTGATTTGGGTGATGAATGTACAACTATGTAATGGTACTGTGAACAATCGAAAGTACGATTTGTTTTGTATGACTGCGTGGTATATGAATATATCTCAATAAAATGAAGATTAAAAAAAAAAAAAAAAAAGAAAGATCCTCAAGAACGAAGGTCTGGGAATTACTAGTTAGGAAAACGAACGTAAAGATTGGGTCAAGATGGCAGACTGAGCACTGGCGCATTTTTTCCGTCCTAACCCAAATCCTCTTAAATGACAGGAAAGGCAGATTTATGCATAGAAGAAAAATAGCTCCATAAAGGCTCGGGGGAAACGCAAAGAGTGAATTCCAGGAAAATGAAAAGCAGATAAGGCAGTGACGCTAGCGGGGTAAAGTGGAGGTTCGGGTGGGGAGCAAGGGGGCCCTTAAATAGGGGGAGGAAAGGAGGCGATAGGGCGTGGAGGAGGAAGCATTTGCGGGTTCCTCTTCGGATTTGGGGAAGAGGCGGGGCCAGGACCCAGGAGCGCCTCTCAGGCTCAGGGGCTGGCGTGCGTTGGAGGCTGGGGGGTGGGGGGACGCTATGTCTGGCAGGAAGGGGAGGCCTCTCTCCAGGCAGGAAGCTGCGCTACGGAAAGAGGGAGGAGACTGCGGCGGCCGCAGCGGCGGGTAGGACCCCGATGTGGCAGAGGGGCCGCCGCCGCCGACTGCAAGGCGGAGGGCGCGTGAGTAGAGCGCTGGGGACCCCGCCGCTGTCTCTTCGCCTGCCCCTCCGCCTTCCTAGACGCTTACGTATCCTCCCTTCCCAGCTTTTGCTAGCACCGGTCTCGTACGTATCCTCCCTTCCCAGCTTTTGCTAGCACCGGTCTCGTCGGCTGCTGATCCTCCTTGGCCGCAAGCTCAGAGCAGAGGAAACACCGAGGTGTCCGATTTGGGCGCGTGAGGCCCGAGATCGCGGCGGTGGGGATGTGGGCGTTGGGCTAGAGAACTGGAGGATGGGGATGGGTGGGCGCCAAGATGGGATATGAGGGAGGCTGGGAAATGTAATGGGGAGGGTGAACGGGAGGTGGGGTGGGGGGGAGGGGGCGGAGCGAAGAACACAAGGCTGGTGTGCAGGGTGATTGGAAAGGGAAATATCTTTGTGGTGGGCGCCCAGAAGGAGAATGGAGATGGCCAGGAAGAGATACAAGAGGGAGTTGCACCTGGTGGGAAGCAAAGGGATGGGCAGGCAAGGAGGATGAAGAGTAGAAGGCGATGGGCGGGGGACAAGGGGCTACCTGCGCAGAAATGGGGATAGGCGCCAGGAAGAGGGAGAAGGGGTGGGGATAAGAAATGATCAGTGTGTTGTAGGGGCTACTAGGATTGCAACAGAGGAATAGACACCATGCAAGAGAGCAGGCTCACTCTAACAGGGGCCTCAAGCACCAGGACCACCACAGCAACCGCCTCTCTAACCCTCCTACACAATAACAAGCCTGGAGGGAGGGCACTGCAGGCAGACATCCCAGAGTGTCATGATATCCAGCATTGCTGCTGGACATGCCGGAATAACATGAACTGATATACACCTGGTACACAGGGATTTTACAATACAGAGAAAAAAAATCATGTTATAGTACATTGAATATTTCTCCCTAGCCTCTCTCCTCCCCCTGCAGGTATGAAGACCCCCCACAAAAAGGCAGCCCTAGGGCAGCGAACCAGGTCAGCTGTAGGTGGCCAGACTGGATCTGCAAATATGAGGAAGAAAAAGACCTCCCCAAAGAAGCAGAGGGGCAGACCTTGTTTCCAGTCCCGCAGGAACATCGTAGGCTGCAGAATTTCACATGGATGGAAGGAAGGTGATGAGCCCATCACTCAGTGGAAAGGAACCGTTCTGGATCAGGTGCCTATAAATCCCTCTCTTTATCTGGTGAAGTATGATGGAATTGACTGTGTCTATGGACTGGAACTTCATAGAGATGAAAGGATTTTAAAGCTTAAAATCCTTCCTGATAAGGTGCCATTTTCTCGAGTCAGAGACGTGCGCCTTGCAAATACCATAATTGGAAAAGCAGTAGAACATATGTTTGAGGGTGAACATGGTTCTAAGGATGAATGGAGGGGGATGGTCTTAGCCCAAGCACCTATCATGAAAGCCTGGTTTTATATTACCTATGAGAAAGATCCGGTCTTATACATGTACCAGCTTTTAGATGATTATAAAGAAGGTGACCTCCGTATCATGCCAGAGTCAAACGAGTCTCCTCCAGCAGAGAGAGAGCCAGAAGGAGTTGTAGATGGCCTGATAGGTAAACATGTGGAATATACCAAAGAAGATGGCTCCAAAAGGACAGGCAAGGTCATTCACCAAGTTAAAGCCAAACCCTCTGTGTATTTCATCAAGTTTGATGATGATTTCCACATCTATGTCTATGATTTGGTGAAAAAGTCCTAACTGTTATGATAAAAGTTGGCAAATTTGTGGAAGCAAATGTATAATTTGTAGGCATAAAAAAAGTTACTTTTCAGTGTATTGAAAGTTTAAAGGTCCCTGTTAACCCATCATCTTTGCCAGCATAACTGTTGTTTTGTTCTGAAAAATACAAATTTATATGGACATACATGCCGTGTGTAAGGAATTTGTCTTCTTGAAAAGACTTGGTGTATTTGGTGGAGGGGCATGAAAGGGAGGAATAGCCATAAATTAAGTCTATGAATAAAGTGAAGCTAGTATCATAATCAGTCATCTGAAAAATGGAATAAGACTTGGCTGGTCTGGTCTAGAGAGGGGGAAGGGGAAGGAACTAGAGATGGGCTCGGCAGGGGAGGGGGAAGAGGAGGTGACTGCTTAGGAAGAGGTGGGGAGTGGCCAGAAATGGAGAGGCTCCTTGGAGGGGGTGAGATCTAGTGAGGGGGAGGTATCTAACTGGGAGGAAGGTAGAGAATAATAGAGGGAGAATGAGAGCTTGGGGCTTAGAGGAAAACTGACTGAATCAATAGAGTAGTGAGAGACAAAGAACTGTGAAAGAGATACAGAATAAGGAGGGGGAAACAAGTTAACAGGGACTTGGAAGAGGCCAGAGGATACTGAGAAGGAGGTTCTATGCATGGGAGGGGGGCCAGAAAAGAAGGGGCAAAGGACACTGAGGGAGGAGGAATGCAAAGAAGAGAGACAGAAAGAGGGAGTGAGAATGCAGAAGTGTTGTGGGGAGTTTGGCTGAGGGAGGTAATGAAGGCCCAGGAAAAAGTTGGATTTCTCACAATATTCACATTGTCTTCCCTGGCTCTATGCACAAAGGAAGTGACAACTATCAAAGAAGGCTGCTGGATTAGATTCCCTAGAAGGGCGTTTTGTCAGGGATGACTCAGGCAGGTAAAGGAGTAGTCAAGTTTATACCTTAAAGGTTTTTCTTATTTCAGATAGTTTGTACCACACCTTCTTCCTTCATCTTGCCTCCTGCAAGCAGAGCCCTAACCCTCAGCCCAAACCCACTGATGTGCTGCCCCCTAGGCACTGAGCTATGGGAAGTCTCCTCACATTTTCAGAGGGACTAAGGTGCAGTAAGTCTTGGATTTGGATATCTTGGTTCATTTCCCCTATACCAGATAAGGAATACTTGTGGGAAATGGGTCTGTGGGGCACTCAGAACTTAAGAGGTGTGCCTTTTGCATTTGGAAATTATTTTATCCAGAAAAATGGAACTGTTGTGAAACCAAGGTACAGCAGCCCTTCATTTTTCTTCCCCCTGCTGGATTGTTCCCTTACCTCCCTAGAGAGTAAGGCCATCAGAGGATTGAGCACATTGTTTGTCTCCAGGGTGTGGGGAGTACCTGACCGGTCCATGCTTCTCTCAGAAGATGCCTGGAACTACAGGTGGCTCCACCCAGTGTTCTATCAATTGGATGCCCCCTACTTCCAGAAGCCCCATTTTCGCTAGACCCCCACAAAGCCTGTAGCTACTGGCCTCACAGGTACCTCCTGGCCAGTCTTGCCCACCTAAGTGAGGGTAGATCCCATGGAACAGTCAGTCTGAGAGTTGTAATTTTTCTGTAACTAACTTAAGGTGTATAGTGTCACATAGAGGGGTGGTAGTTGGTGGGGAGTGAGGGTGGCAACCTCAGTAAAGGCCCTCCGTACTAAAGTGCCCCAATGCACAGGTCTGTGTCTTTCTCTTCTCTTCCTTGTCCTTTCCCAGTCTTTCTCCTGAATTCTCTTCTTAAGACCCTCTCTCTTGTTCCCCCACCCCCACCCCTCACTAAAGTATATCACCTGCTCCCAAAGAAAGAGAGCTGGTGACTCCTCACTGCTCAGGTTTCTGTAACTCTTCCTTCGTTGGTGGTGGGGAGGGGAAAAGGCAGGGAGCTCCCAAGAGTTGAATTCCAGTTCTCTCTTTCTACCCAACATGACCTGATGCTTATTGCCTCAAGAATTATACCAGGGAAGTTCAACTCACCAAAGCATCACAAAATTTAGTTCAGCAAAAAGCACAGGGACCAATTTCAGAAAGCTGTCATATTTTGTTTGATCTCCATGAGTTTGTTGTTGCTGTTGTCTTTTACTTAAATTAGCTACTTTAAAAACTTAGGAATTTAACATTTTAAAAATCTATATTTCTGGCTTCTGAAAACAAAACCAACCATTATGGCTCACATTCCAACACAATTACAAGCAGCTGGGTTTGAGGATGGGGTCAGTCTATTTTACACTCAGAATGCCCAGTCCAGTTGCCTGTATCCTCAGCTGGCCTGCTTTACTCTAATAAAATACCCAGTTGTTCCTAGAGGCACTTGTGTTTATTCTTGGGCTAAACCCAGGGTAAACGTCCCAGCCACCTTTTTGCCTTACTTTGATCCCATTCACTTTTTAATATATTTATTTCATTTTCTTCCCACATCTGCTTAATTTGGGTGGGCTCTCTGCCAGGCACAGATGCTGATGATAAAGTAATAAATTAAAGAAGACAAAAAAACACCCCAAACTTGCCTAATGGAGCTTTCACTTTAGTGTGGGAGACAGTAAGCAAGATAAATAATTAAAATATATAAAGTATTTTCATGCTGACAAGGGCTAAGCAAGAAGAAAGTAAAGCAATCAATGGGGAAATAAATTAGTAGGGAGGAGACTGACATGAGATGGAGCGGTCATGGAAGACTTCACTGGGAACATGGTTTCTGCATAAAGACCTGAAGGCAGTGTGAGAACCATCTGTGTGGCTGTCTGGGGGATGTACATTCCACATAGTGGGAGCAGCAAGTTCAGAGTCCCAAAGGTGGGAGTAGGCTGGCTTGTTTGAGGAACACTGACGATGCCACCATGTCTGGAGCTGAGTGAAAAAGGTAGAGAACAGCAGGAGACAAGTTCAGGTAGGTAATGGGAATGAGGGAGTGCAGAGAACTTAGGTTCTTATTGGTCCTGGTCTGGAATTTGGCTTTTACACGGAGTGAGATGGGGAGCCATTCAGTTATTTTCAGCTCAGGAATGAATGATATGGGTTGTCTTTATATTTTAATAGGGTAATTCTGGTAACTCGGGAGGATAGTCTGTAGGTCCTCCTACAGGAAGTATATGAAACAGAGGAAGTATTGAGATCAAAATACAAATGGATCAGAGGAGAGAACCTGAAACAGATTTACACATAGGAAACCTGAATCATAATATAGGTGGCATTTCAAATGAATGGTGAAAAACTTGCAAAAAGTGATTCTGGGTTAATTGCTTATCCATATGGGAAAAAATAAAACACCTTTGTCACTGTTTTATAATTATGTGATGATATTAGATATGATTATATGTTCTTGGAATGACAGGACAGAACACAAAGACACTCAGATGAAATGCAGGACTCTTTTTTTTTTGTTGTTTTGTTTTTGTTTTTGTTTTTTTTTTACTTACACTCCAAACAAGAGAATGCTGCCACACAGAGCCACACAGATGGTTTTACTTGGGGAAAGTGTAACAGTGAGGTGGAACTATAGCAGGTTGCTCATGTGTGGCAAGGAACGTGGGGCTAGTTAGATTTCATGGGTTTCCTGTGGATTGGGTATTTTGAATATCCTTGAGCCCAAGGAGGAAGGAGCCATTGCTAGATATTTGGCATCTAGGGCCTCTGGCAGTTGGGTGTGTGTGTTGTAATCCAGGAGTGATGGAGACCCATAGTGAAGTGGTTGAACTGTAAGCTTAGCAAACTGCCCACAAATGGGAATTGACAGTTTTTAGTCCTGACCTCCAAACTGGGTTGAGATAGCACTTATGAAATATTATGCTACAACTGACCCCTCCATGTCTTGACATCAGTTTTGAGCTCACTTATTTGGAGGTATTTGGGTGGCCCAGATGGCAGATAAAGACTTTTAGGGGAATAAGGCAAAAAAGTCGACCTAGACAGCAATGAAAACATTTTGAGAGTAAAAAGGAGAAAAACAAGTAGAAGTATAAGAAGTCCTTGTAGGCCAGACCATAACCATGACCCCCATTTATGTTGCATTAATCAAGAAAAAGTCTGAAATTTCTTGGGTTTCTAATAATATCTTTGTGGAGTTGTAAAGTGTGTCAAAAGTATGAGTTAACTTAATCATGACAATACTATATTGTTGTTTTTCTTGGGGCAAGATGGCAACTCGACCAGTATTATTTACCCACATGTAACAGGTAGTTACTTAGATTTTGCTAATGCCATCTTAGGCAGCCAGTAGGTAATCTAAGGCCAATTGATTATCAAATACCATTTTCTCCAGAGACTCTTGACCTTGGTTAAGAAGACCAAGGGTGCATAAGACTTTAGACATATGGGAAACCAGAGTTTGAGATATTACGTGGTTGGCCTTGGTCATCTTGGCTTGGTGAGTTATACTTATGGTGCTGGCTCTAACACTGGCTGTGCCCAGGAGTCTGGCAAGTCCTCTGAATAGTAGAATTAAGTTAGGAGCCCTTCACATATGATGGGAGCCTTGTAGGGAGTGAGGATAAGTATGGTTGGTGTCAATGCCAATGGGGAGCCCAAAGCTGACAGGAGAACAAATTGTTAGAGTGTGGTCTCCGGATAGTGAAAGGAAGAAATATAACCAGTGTTCTCTTTTTTTAACTGAACTTACAATATAACCCAATTGCAAGTCTCTTACCATATATAGCTAGGCTATCTCCCAGAAATTGTATAGAAGTCAGCATAAAACAGGCACTGGGTTACACTGTGGCTATGGAAGAACAAATTAAGAGAGTTTAGATATGGCAATCAAGTTTATAATTAATTTATATTTACACCATGTGATTACACAGTAAATTTGCCTTCTCTGTGGCCTCAGTCTGTATGAGGGGTTGTCTTGGAACTTGTATTCTTTCAATGATGTCCCAGCCATTTGTTGGCTGAATAATTGCTTAAGAGGAAGCCGGTGTATATGGGGCTAATGTGTCAGGTTCAGCAGTTAGGTTTCTGGAGGGTATGAACTTACAGCTGAGTAAGGTGATGTAAACATTAGTGGTATTTGTTTGTAACCAAGGAGAAGGAATAGTTATGGGGCCATGGTCAGATAGGCAGGGTGGGAGGTTGTAGTGGAAAGCTGGAGGGGGTGGGGAGTAAGAAAAGACACAGAGGAGTGGAAGGTCATTTCTCCAGGAGTTCCTTGGTTGGACTGATATGAGGTAGTTGCTTCCTAGGGGAAGCAATAACTTCCATTAATTTTTTTTTTTTTAATCTTCATTTTATTGAGATATATTCACATACCACGCAGTCATACAAAACAAATCGTACATTTGATTGTTCACAGTACCATTACATAGTTGTACATTCATCACCTAAATCAATCCCTGACACCTTCATTAGCACACACACAAAAATAACAAGAATAATAATTAGAGTGAAAAAGAGCAATTGAAGTAAAAAAGAACACTGGGTACCATTGTCTGTTTGTTTCCTTCCCCTATTTTTCTACTCATCCATCCATAAACTAGACAAAGTGGAGTGTGGTCCTTATGGCTTTCCCAATCCCATTGTCACCCCTCATAAGCTACATTTTTATACAACTGTCTTCGAGATTCATGGGTTCTGGGTTGTAGTTTGATAGTTTCAGGTATCCACCACCAGCTACCCCAATTCTTTAGAACCTAAAAAGGGTTGTCTAAAGTGTGCGTAAGAGTGCCCACCAGAGTGACCTCTTGGCTCCTTTTGGAATCTCTCTGCTAGTGAAGCTTATTTCATTTCCTTTCACATCCCCCTTTTGGTCAAGAAGATGTTCTCCGTCCCACGATGCCAGGTCTACCTTCCTCCCCGGGAGTCATATTCCACGTTGCCAGGGAGATTCACTCCCCTGGGTGTCTGATCCCACGTAGGGGGGAGGGCAGTGATTTCACCTTTCAAGTTGGCTTAGCCAGAGAGAGAGGGCCACATCTGAGCAACAAAGAGGCATTCGGGAGGAGGCTCTTAGGCACAATTATAGGGAGGCCTAGCCTCTCCTTTGCAGTAACCGTTTTCCCAAGGGTAAAACCTATGGTAGAGGGCTCAACCCATCAAACCACCAGTCCCCTATGTCTGTGGTCATGTTAGCAACCATCGAGGTGGGGTAGGCCAATACCCCTGCATTCTCCACAGGCTCCTCAAGGGGGCACTACATCTTTTTTTCCTTGTTTTTTTTTTTTTTTTTAACTTTCCCTTCTTTTTTTTTTTTTTTTTTTTTAAGATTCGGTTTTAATGAGATATATTCACATACCATCAATCATCCATGGTGTACAATCAACTGTTCACAGTACCATCATATAGTTGTGCATTCATCACCCGAATCTATTTTTTTTTTTCATTCTCTCTCTTTTTTTTCTAATCTTCATTTTATTGAGATATATTCACATACCACGCAGTCATACAAAACAAATCGTACTTTCGATTGTTTACAGTACCATTACATAGTGGTACATTCATCACCCAAATCAATCCCTGGCACCTTCATTAGCACACACACAAAAATAACAAGAATAATAATTAGAGTGAAAAAGAGCAATTGAAGTAAAAAGGAACACTGGGTACCTTTGTCTGTTTGTTTCCTTCCCCTACTTTTCTACACATCCATCCATAAACTAGACAAAGTGGAGTTTGGTCCTTATGGCTTTCCCAATCCCATTGTCACCCCTCATAAGCCTACATTTTTATATAACTGTCTTCGAGATTCATGGGTTCTGGGTTGTAGTTTGATAGTTTCAGGTATCCACCACCAGCTACCCCAATTCTTTAGAACCTAAAAAGGGTTGTCTAAAGTGTGCGTAAGAGTGCCCACCAGAGTGACCTCTCGGCTCGTTTTGGAATCTCTCTGCCACTGAAGCTTATTTCATTTCCTTTCACATCCCCCTTTTGGTCAAGAAGATGTTCTCCGTCCCACGATGCCTGGTCTACATTCCTCCCCGGGAGTCATATTCCACGTTGCCAGGGAGATTCACTCCCCTGGGTGTCTGATCCCACGTAGGGGGGAGGGCAGTGATTTCACCTTTCAAGTTGGCTTAGCCAGAGAGAGAGGGCCACATCTGAGCAACAAAGAGGCATTCGGGAGGAGGCTCTTAGGCACAACCATAGGGAGGCCTAGCCTCTCCTTTGCAGCAACCGTTTTCCCAAGGGTAAAACCTATGGTAGAGGGCTCAACCCATCAAACCACCAGTCCCCTATGTCTGTGGTCATGTTAGCAACCATGGAGGTGGGGTAGGCGAATACCCCTGCATTCTCCACAGGCTCCTCAAGGGGGCACTGCATCTTTTTTTTTTCTTTTTCTTTTTTTTTTTTTTTTTTAACTTTCCCTTCTTTTTTAAATCAACTGTATGAAAAAAAAGTTAAAAAGAAAACAAACATACAATAAAAGAACATTTCAAAGAGACCATAACAAGGGAATAAGAAAAAGACAACTAACCTAAGATAACTGCTTAACTTCCAACATGTTCCTACTTTACCCCAAGAAAGTTACCTAATATAGCAACATTTCTGTGAACTTGCTCCTACTATATTCATCAGAAATTAACAGACCATAGTCATTCCTGGGCATCCCCAGAACGTTAAATACCTTATCTGTTCTTCTCGGATTATTGTTCCCCCTTCCTTAATTGCTCTCTATTGCTAGTTCCCCTACATTCTACAGTATAAGCCATTTGTTTTACATTTTTCAAAGTTCACATTAGTGGTAGCATATAATATTTCTCTTTTTGTGCCTGGCTTATTTCGCTCAGCATTATGTCTTCAAGGTTCATCCATGTTGTCATATGTTTCACGAGATCGTTCCTTCTTACTGCCGCGTAGTATTCCATCGTGTGTATATACCACATTTTATTTATCCACTCATCTGTTGAAGGACATTTGGGTTGTTTCCATCTCTTGGCAATTGTGAATAATGCTGCTATGAACATTGGCGTGCAGATATCTGTTCGTGTCACTGCTTTCCGATCTTCCGGGTATATACCGAGAAGTGCAATCGCTGGATCGAATGGTAACTCTGTATCTAGTTTTCTAAGGAACTGCCAGACTGACTTCCAGAGTGGCTGAACCATTATACAGTCCCACCAACAGTGAATAAGAGTTCCAATTTCTCCACATCCCCTCCAGCATTTGTAGTTTCCTGTTTGTTTAATGGCAGCCATTCTAACCGGTGTTAGATGGTATCTCATTGTGGTCTTAATTTGCATCTCTCTAATAGCTAGTGAAGCTGAACATTTTTTCATGTGTTTCTTGGCCATTTGTATTTCCTCTTCAGAGAACTGTCTTTTCATATCTTTTGCCCATTTTATAATTGGGCCGACTGTACTATTGTCATTGAGTTGTAGGATTTCTTTATATATGCAAGATATCAGTCTTTTGTCAGATACATGGTTTCCAAAAATTTTTTCCCATTGAGTTGGCTGCCTCTTTACCTTTTTGAGAAATTCCTTTGAGGTGCAGAAACTTCTAAGCTTGAGGAGTTCCCATTTATCTATTTTCTCTTTTGTTGCTTGTGCTTTGGGTGTAAAGTCTAGGAAGTGGCCGCCTAATACAAGGTCTTGAAGATGTTTTCCTACATTATCTTCTAGGAGTTTTATGGTACTTTCTTTTATATTGAGATCTTTGGTCCATTTTGAGTTAATTTTTGTGTAGGGGGTGAGGTAGGGGTCCTCTTTCATTCTTTTGGATATGGATATCCAAATCTCCCAGCCCCATTTGTTGAAAAGACCATTATGGCTCAGTTCGGTGACTTTGGGGGCCTTATCAAAGATCAGTCGGCCATAGATCTGAGGGTCTATCTCTGAATTCTCAATTCGATTCCATTGATCTATATGTCTATCTTTGTGCCAGTACCATGCTGTTTTGGCAACTGTGGCTTTATAATAAGCTTCAAAGTCAGGGAGTGTAAGTCCTCCCACTTTGTTTTTCTTTTTTAGAGTGTCTTTAGCAATTCGAGGCATCTTCCCTTTCCAAATAAATTTGATAACTAGCTTTTCCAAGTCTGCAAAGTAGGTTGTTGGAATTTTGATTGGGATTGTATTGAATCTGTAGATGAGTTTGGGTAGAATTGACATCTTAATGACATTTAGCCTTCCTATCCATGAACATGGAATATTTTTCCATCTTTTAAGGTCCCCTTCTAATTCTATTAGTAGAGTTATGTAGTTTTCTTTGTATAGGTCTTTTACATCTTTGGTTAAGTTTATTCCTAGGTACTTGATTTTTTTAGTTGCTATTGAAAATGGTATCTTTTTCTTGAGTGTCTCTTCAGTTTGTTCATTTCTAGCATATAGAAACATTACTGACTTATGTGCATTAACCTTGTATCCCGCTACTTTGCTAAATTTGTTTATTAGCTCTAGTAGCTGTATCGTCGATTTCTCAGGGTTTTCTAGATATAAGATCATATCATCTGCAAACAATGACAGTTTTACTTCTTCTTTTCCAATTTGGGTGCCTTTTATTTCTTTGTCTTGCCGGATTGCCCTGGCTAGCACTTCCAGCACAATGTTGAATAACAGTGGTGACAGCGGGCATCCTTGTCTTGTTCCTGATCTTAGAGGGAAGGCTTTCAGTCTCTCACCATTGAGTACTATGCTGGCTGTGGGTTTTTCATATATGCTCTTTATCATGTTGAGGAAGTTTCCTTCAATTCCTACCTTTTGAAGTGTTTTTATCAAAAAGGGATGTTGGATTTTGTCAAATGCTTTTTCAGCATCTATTGAGATGATCAATTGATTTTTCCCTTTTGACTTGTTAATGTGTTGTGATACATTGATTGATTTTCTTATGTTGAACCATCCTTGCATGCCTGGAATAAAGCCCACTTGGTCATGGTGTATGATTTTTTTAATGTGTCTTTGGATTTGATTTGCAAGTATTTTGTTGAGGATTTTTGCATCTATATTCATTAGGGAGATTGGCCGGTAGTTTTCCTTTTCTGTAGCATCTTTGCCTGGTTTTGGTATTAGATTGATGTTAGCTTCATAAAATGAGTTAGGTAATGTTCCCTTTTCTTCAATGTTTTGAAAGAGTTTGAGTAAGATTGGTGTCAGTTCTTTCTGGAAAGTTTGGTAGAATTCCCCTGTGAAGCCATCTGGCCCTGGGCATTTATTTGTGGGAAGATTTTTGATGACTGATTGGATCTCTTTGCTTGTGATGGGTTGGTTGAGGTCTTCTATTTCTTCTCTGGTCAGTCTAGGTTGTTCATATGTTTCCAGGAAATTGTCCATTTCCTCTACATTATCCAGTTTGTTGCCATACAGTTGTTCATAGTATCCTCTTATAATTTTTTTAATTTCTTCAGGATCTGCAGTTATGTCACCTTTTTCATTCATTATTTTGTATATATGGGTCTTCTCTCTTTTTGATTTTGTCAGTCTAGCTAGGGGCTTGTCAATCTTGTTGATCTTCTCAAAGAACCAACTTTTGGTGATATTTATCCTCTCTATTGTTTTTTTGTTCTCTATGTCATTTATTTCTGCTTTAATCCTTGTTATTTCTTTTCTTGTACTTGGTTTAGGATTGGTTTGCTGTTCATTTTCTAGCTTCTTCAGTTGATCCATTAGTTCTTTGATTTTGGCTCTTTCTTCCTTTTTAATATATGCGTTTAGTGCTATAAATTTCCCCCTTAGCACTGCTTTTGCTGCATCCCATAGGTTTTGGTATGTTGTGTTCTCATTTTCATTCGTCTCTATATATTTAGCAATTTCTCTTGCTATTTCTTCTTTAACCCACTGGTTGTTTAGGAGTGTGTTCTTTAACCTCCAGGTATTTGTGAATTTTCTAAGTCTCTGATGGCTATTGACTTCTAATTGTATTCCATTGTGGTCAGAGAATGTGCTTTGAATAATTTCAATCTTTTTAAATTTATTGAGGCTTTTTTTATGTCCCAGCATATGATCTATTCTGGAGAAAGTTCCATGAGCACTAGAAAAGTATGTGTATCCTGGTGATTTGGGATGTAATGTCCTGTATATGTCTGTTAAATCTAATTCATTTATCAAATTGTTTAGGTTTTCAATTTCCTTATTGGTCTTCTGTCTGGTTGATCTATCTATAGGAGAGAGTGATGTGTTGAAGTCTCCCACAATTATTGTGGAAACATCAATTGCTTCCTTTAGTTTTGCCAGTGTTTCTCTCATGTATTTTGTGGCACCTTGGTTGGGTGCATAGACATTTACGATTGTTATTTCTTCTTGCTGAATTGCCCCTTTTATTAGTATGTAGTGGCCTTCTTTGTCTCTCAAAACATCCCTGCATTTAAAGTCTATTTTATCTGAGATTAATATTGCTACACCTGCTTTCTTTTGGCTGTAGCTTGCATGAAATATTTTTTTCCATCCTTTCACTTTCAGTTTCTTTGTGTCCCTGTGTCTAAGATGAGTCTCTTGTATGCAACATATTGATGGTTCATTTTTTTTGATCCATTCTGCGAATCTGTATCTTTTAATTGGGGAGTTTAATCCATTTACATTCAACGTTATAACCGTGAAGGGATTTCTTGAATCAGCCATCTTATCCTTTGGTTTATGTTTGTCATATATATTTTTCCCCTCTCTCTATTAATATCCTTTGTTGTACCCATACCATATCTCTTTAGTACTGAACCTTTCTCCAAATCTCTCTGTCCTGTCTTTGTTTCTCTGTCTGTAGGGCTCCCTTTAGTATCTCCAGTAGGGCAGGTCTCTTGTTAGCAAATTCTCTCAGCATTTGTTTGTCTGTGAAAAATTTAAGCTTTCCCTCAAATTTGAAGGAGAGCTTTGCTGGATGAAGTATTCTTGGCTGGAAATTTTTCTCACTCAGAATTTTAAATATATCGTGCCACTGCCTTCTTGCCTCCATGGTGGCTGCTGAGTAGTCACTACTTAGTCTTATGCTGTTCCCTTTGTATGTGGTGAATTGCTTTTCTCTTGCTGCTTTCAGAACTTGCTCCTTCTCTTCTGTGTTTGACAGTGTGATCAGAATATGTCTCGGAGTGGGTTTATTTGGATTTATTCTATTTGGGGTTCGCTGAGCATTTATGATTTGTGTATTTATGTTGTTTAGAAGATTTGGGAAGTTTTCCCCAACAATTTCTTTGAATACTCTTCCTAGACCTTTACCCTTTTCTTCCCCTTCTGGGACACCAATGAGTCTTATATTTGGACGTTTCATATTATCTATCATATCCCTGAGGTCCATTTCGATTTTTTCAATTTTTTTCCCCACTCTTTCTTTTATGCTTTCATTTTCCATTCTGTCATCTTCGAGGTCACTGATTCGTTGTTCAACTTCCTCTAGTCTTGTACTATGAGTGTCCAGAATCTTTTTAATTTGGTCAACAGTTTCTTTAATTTCCATAAGATCATCCATTTTTTTATTTAGTCTTGCAATGTCTTCTTTATGCTCTTCTAGGGTCTTCTTGATTTCCTTTCTCTCCTGTACTATGGTCTCATTGTTCATCTTTAGTTCTTTGAGTAGCTGCTCTAGGTGCTGTGTCTCTTCTGGTCTTTTGATTTGGGTGCTTGGGCTTGGGTTATCCATATCGTCTGGTTTTTTCATATGCTTTATAATTTTCTGTTGTTTTTGGCCTCGTGGCATTTGCTGAACTTGATAGGGTTCTTTTAGGATTTGTAGACCAATTGAAGTCCTTATCTCTAATTTATCAGATCTACAGCTTCGTGGAGTACACTTTCTCTAACTAACCAGCAGGTGGCGTCCACGAGCCACCTGTTCTCCACAAGCCAGTTCTCCCCTGCTTAGCCTTTTTGGTGAGTGGGGGAGTGAGTCTTGTGGGGTCCAATTGGTGTACCAAGCTTGCGTGTGTAGTTGGTGTTGCCTGCCCTGTATATGGGGCGTGTTTCTGGGCAGTCAAGGATGGGGGGGTGGCTCTAACAATCAAATCTCCCTGGTGATCCTAGAGTTTTAAAGCTGCTGCAATAGTCTAATCCTTCAGTTCAGTCCTGCCACAGTTTGTCTCTGCCACTGACCCACAAGTCCTTGGTATTGGCATATGGCTCCTGAGACTTGCAAGTGGGCCCCTCTTCCAGGCCGTGCACCCCGGGTCCTCTGTTGAGGGATGACTGTGCTATGTCACAGGTGAGTGCCGTCCCCCCAGGGCAGTTCTGGGCTGTTGGGCTGTGTAGGGAGGCTCCCAGTCTGCTGAAATGATGGCTGAATGGGGCTTTGTTAATTCACAGTGCTCTACCTTCCCAACTCTGGGACAATCAGCTGAGGTTGCAGGGAAGGCTAATGTCCACGCCCAGTTTTGTGGTGTGTGCCTGTTATTTGAAGCACTTCCGTCACACTGGGTTGTCTGGGGCAGTTCTGGGCTATGGGGCTGGTGATGGGCAGGAGTGTTTCCTGTCCACCAGGATGATGGCTGTGAGCGGACACCCCCCTTTTCTTGGGAAGTTGTGGTGTTTAGTGAATTTTCTCAGCCACTGGATTATTGCGTTTTGTCTCAGAGCTCTCCTAGTTCTGCTCTTGACTTGACCTGCCCAAATTGCAAGTCTTTGAAGCTTTCTGTATTGGGCTTCTTAGAGTAATTGTTTTAGAAAAAGAAAAAAGGATTAAAAAAAAAAAAAAAAACGGGCCCTCCTCAGAGATCTAATGGGTTATTGAAATGCTAAGAGACAAAGCAACCAGGGCCATTAAGGAAAGGTCCACAGGGCAGAGAGATCAGCTTTTCTTCGGGATTTGCATATGCGCCTCAGGGCCCTTCCCCTTTCTATGTTCACCAGAACTCCAAAAATCCTCCGCTTTTATTTTGGAGTTTTTCGTGTTGTTCTTTTTTCTCTATGCCTGTCTCCTCTCTGCTGGGCTGGCTGCTCTCAGATTCACTGGTGTCTGGTCTCAGTCTATCTATGGTTGGAGTTTGGATCAGTAGAATGAGATTCCGATAAGGGCTGCCACTGCAGTTCTCCCTTCTCCTTCCCGGAGCTGACAGCCCCTCCTCCCACGGGACTGAGCCTGGCAGGGAGGGGCGCGGGTCCCCTGGCCGCAAAAACTTACAGATTTCGCTGATCTCAGCAGTTCCACGTTTTCATGAGTGTTGTATGAAGTATGCCCAAAGTCAGATTGCTCTGTGGTGTCCAGTCCACGCAGTTCCTGGCTTTCTACCTACTTTCCTGGAGGAGTAACTAAAACATACAGCTCACCAGTCTGCCATCTTGACCCGCCTCTCCCTTCTTTTTTAAATCAACTGTATGAAAAAAAGTTAAAAAGAAAACAAACATACAATAAAAGAACATTTCAAAGAGACCATAACAAGGGAGTAAGAAAAAGACAACTAACCTAAGATAACTGCTTAACTTCCAACATGTTCCTACTTTACCCCAAGAAAGTTACCTAATATAGCAACATTTCTGTGAACTTGTTCCTACTATATCCATCAGAAATTAACAGACCATAGTCATTCCTGGGCATCCCCAGAATGTTAAATAGCTTATCTGTTCTTCTGGGATTATTGTTCCCCCTTCCTTAATTGCTCTCTATTGCTAGTTCCCCTACATTCTACATTATAAGCCATTTGTTTTACATTTTTCAAAGTTCACATTAGTGGTAGCATATAATATTTCTCTTTTTGTGCCTGGCTTATTTCGCTCAGCATTATGTCTTCAAGGTTCATCCATGTTGTCATATGTTTCACGAGATCGTTCCTTCTTACTGCCGCGTAGTTTTCCATCGTGTGTATATACCACATTTTATTTATCCACTCATCTGTTGAAGGACATTTGGGTTGTTTCCATCTCTTGGCAATTGTGAATAATGCTGCTATGAACATTGGCGTGCAGATATCTGTTCGTGTCACTGCTATCCGATCTTCCGGGTATATACCGAGAAGTGCAATCGCTGGATCGAATGGTAGCTCTATATCTAGTTTTCTAAGGAACTGCCAGACTGACTTCCAGAGTGGCTGAACCATTATACAGTCCCACCAACAGTGAATAAGAGTTCCAATTTCTCCACATCCCCTCCAGCATTTGTAGTTTCCTGTTTGTTTAATGGCAGCCATTCTAACCGGTGTTAGATGGTATCTCATTGTGGTCTTAATTTGCATCTCTCTAATAGCTAGTGAAGCTGAACATTTTTTCATGTGTTTCTTGGCCATTTGTATTTCCTCTTCAGAGAACTGTCTTTTCATATCTTTTGCCCATTTTATAATTGGGCCGACTGTACTATTGTCATTGAGTTGTAGGATTTCTTTATATATGGAAGATATCAGTCTTTTGTCAGATACATGGTTTCCAAAAATTTTTTCCCATTGAGTTGGCTGCCTCTTTACCTTTTTGAGAAATTCCTTTGAGGTGCAGAAACTTCTAAGCTTGAGGAGTTCCCATTTATCTATTTTCTCTTTTGTTGCTTGTGCTTTGGGTGTAAAGTCTAGGAAGTGGCCTCCTCATACAAGGTCTTGAAGATGTTTTCCTACATTATCTTCTAGGAGTTTTATGGTACTTTCTTTTATATTGAGATCTTTGGTCCATTTTGAGTTAATTTTTGTGTAGGGGGTGAGGTAGGGGTCCTCTTTCATTCTTTTGGATATGGATATCCAACTCTCCCAGCCCCATTTGTTGAAAAGACCATTATGGCTCAGTTCGGTGGCTTTGGGGGCCTTATCAAAGATCAGTCGGCCATAGATCTGAGGGTCTATCTCTGAATTCTCAATTCGATTCCATTGATCTATATGTCTATCTTTGTGCCAGTACCATGCTGTTTTGGCAACTGTGGCTTTATAATAAGCTTCAAAGTCAGGGAGTGTAAGTCCTCCCACTTCGTTTTTCTTTTTTAGAGTGTCTTTAGCAATTCGAGGCATCTTCCCTTTCCAAATAAATTTGATAACTAGCTTTTCCAAGTCTGCAAAGTAGGTTGTTGGAATTTTGATTGGGATTGCATTGAATCTGTAGATGAGTTTGGGTAGAATTGACATCTTAATGACATTTAGCCTTCCTATCCATGAACATGGAATATTTTTCCATCTTTTAAGGACCCCTTCTATTTCTTTTAGTAGAGTTATGTAGTTTTCTTTGTATAGGTCTTTTACATCTTTGGTTAAGTTTATTCCTAGGTACTTGATTTTTTTAGTTGCTATTGAAAATGGTATCTTTTTCTTGAGTGTCTCTTCAGTTTGTTCATTTCTAGCATATAGAAACATTACTGACTTATGTGCATTAACCTTGTATCCCGCTACTTTGCTAAATTTGTTTATTAGCTCTAGTAGCTGTATCGTCGATTTCTCAGGGTTTTCTAGATATAAGATCATGTCATCTGCAAACAATGACAGTTTTACTTCTTCTTTTCCAATTTGGATGCCTTTTATTTCTTTGTCTTGCCGGATTGCCCTGGCTAGCACTTCCAGCACAATGTTGAATAACAGTGGTGACAGCGGGCATCCTTGTCTTGTTCCTGATCTTAGAGGGAAGGCTTTCAGTCTCTCACCATTGAGTACTATGCTGGCTGTGGGTTTTTCATATATGCTCTTTATCATGTTGAGGAAGTTTCCTTCAATTCCTACCTTTTGAAGTGTTTTTATCAAAAAGGGATGTTGGATTTTGTCAAATGCTTTTTCAGCATCTATTGAGATGATGAATTGAGTTTTCCCTTTTGACTTGTTAATGTGTTGTAATACATTGATTGATTTTCTTATGTTGAACCATCCTTGCATGCCTGGAATGAACCCCACTTGGTCATGGTGTATGATTTTTTTAATGTGTCTTTGGATTCGATTTGCAAGTATTTTGCTGAGGATTTTTGCATCTATATTCATTAGGGAGATTGGCCGGTAGTTTTCCTTTTCTGTAGCATCTTTGCCTGGTTTTGGTATTAGATTGATGTTAGCTTCATAAAATGAGTTAGGTAGTGTTCCATTTTCTTCAATGTTTTGAAAGAGTTTGAGTAAGATTGGTGTCAGTTCTTTCTGGAAAGTTTGGTAGAATTCCCCTGTGAAGCCATCTGGCCCTGGGCATTTATTTGTGGGAAGATTTTTGATGACTGATTGGATCTCTTTGCTTGTGATGGGTTGGTTGAGGTCTTCTATTTCTTCTCTGGTCAGTCTAGGTTGTTCATATGTTTCCAGGAAATTGTCCATTTCCTCTACATTATCCAGTTTGTTGCCATACAGTTGTTCATAATATCCTCTTATAATTTTTTTAATTTCTTCAGGATCTGCAGTTATGTCACCTTTTTCATTCATTATTTTGTTTATATGGGTCTTCTCTCTTTTTGATTTTGTCAGTCTAGCTAGGGGCTTGTCAATCTTGTTGATCTTCTCAAAGAACCAACTTTTGGTGATATTTATCCTCTCTATTGTTTTTTTGTTCTCTATGTCATTTAGTTCTGCTTTAATCCTTGTTATTTCTTTTCTTCTACTTGGTTTAGGATTGGTTTGCTGTTCATTTTCTAGCTTCTTCAGTTGATCCATTAGTTCTTTGATTTTGGCTCTTTCTTCCTTTTTAATATATGCGTTTAGTGCTATAAATTTCCCCCTTAGCACTGCTTTTGCTGCATCCCATAGGTTTTGGTATGTTGTGTTCTCATTTTCATTCGTCTCTATATATTTAGCAATTTCTCTTGCTATTTCTTCTTTAACCCACTGATTGTTTAGGAGTGTGTTGTTTAACCTCCAGGTTTTTGTGAATTTTCTAAGTCTCTGATGGTTATTGACTTCTAATTGTATTCCATTGTGGTCAGAGAATGTGCTTTGAATAATGTCAATCTTTTTAAATTTATTTAGGCTTGTTTTATGTCCCAGCGTATGATCTATTCTGGAGAAAGTTCCGTGAGCACTAGAAAAGTATGTGTATCCTGGTGATTTGGGATGTAATGTCCTGTATATGTCTGTTAAATCTAATTCATTTATCCGATTGTTTAGGTTTTCAATTTCCTTATTGGTCTTCTGTCTGGTTGATCTATCTATAGGAGAGAGTGATGTGTTGAAGTCTCCCACAATTATTGTGGAAACATCAATTGCTTCCTTTAGTTTTGCCAGTGTTTCTCTCATGTATTTTGTGGCACCTTGATTGGGTGCATATACATTTACGATTGTTATTTCTTCTTGTTGAATTGCCCCTTTTATTAGTATGTACTGGCCTTCTTTGTCTCTCAAAACATCCCTGCATTTGAAGTCTATTTTATCTGAGATTAATATTGCTACACCTGCTTTCTTTTGGCTGTAGCTTGCATGAAATATTTTTTTCCATCCTTTCACTTTCAGTTTCTTTGTGTCCCTGTGTCTAAGACGAGTCTCTTGTATGGAACATATTGATGGTTCATTTTTTTTGACCCATTCTGCGAATCTATATCTTTTAATTGGGGAGTTTAATCCATTTACATTCAACGTTATAACCGTGAAGGGATTTCTTGAATCAGCCATCTTATCCTTTGGTTTATGTTTCTCATATATATTTTTCCCCTCTCTCTATTAATATCCTTTGTTGTACCCATACCAAATCTCTTTAGTACTGAACCTTTCTCCAAATCTCTCTGTCCTTTCTTTGTTTCTCTGTCTGTAGGGCTCCCTTTAGTATCTCCAGTAGGGCAGGTCTCTTGTTAGCAAATTCTCTCAGCATTTGTTTGTCTGTGAAAAATTTAAGCTCTCCCTCAAATTTGAAGGAGAGCTTTGCTGGATAAAGTATTCTTGGCTGGAAATTTTTCTCACTCAGAATTTTAAATATATCGTGCCACTGCCTTCTTGCCTCCATGGTGGCTGCTGAGTAGTCACTACTTAGTCTTATGCTGTTCCCTTTGTATGTGGTGAATTGCTTTTCTCTTGCTGCTTTCAGAACTTGCTCCTTCTCTTCTGTGTTTGACAGTGTGATCAGAATATGTCTCGGCGTGGGTTTATTTGGATTTATTCTATTTGGAGTTTGCTGAGCATTTATGATTTGTGTATTTATGTTGTTTAGAAGATTTGGGAAGTTTTCCCCAACAATTTCTTTGAATACTCTTCCTAGACCTTTACCCTTTTCTTCCCCTTCTGGAACACCAATGAGTCTTATATTCGGACGTTTCATATTATCTATCATATCCCTGAGGTCCGTTTCGATTTTTTCAATTTTTTTCCCCATTCTTTCTTTTATGCTTTCATTTTCCATTCTGTCATTTTCCAGGTCACTGATTCGTTGTTCAACTTCCTCTAGTCTTGTACTATGAGTGTCCAGAATCTTTTTAATTTGGTCAACAGTTTCTTTAATTTCCATAAGATCATCCATTTTTTTATTTAGTCTTGCAATGTCTTCTTTATGCTCTTCTAGGGTCTTCTTGATTTCCTTTGTCTCCCGTACTATGGTCTCATTGTTCATCTTTAGTTCTTTGAGTTGCTGCTCTAGGTGCTGTGTCTCTTCTGATTTTTTGATTTGGGTGCTTGGGCTTGGGTTATCCATATCGTCTGGTTTTTTCATATGCTTTAGAATTTTCTGTTGTTTTTGGCCTCTTGGCATTTGCTGAACTTGATAGGGTTCTTTTAGGATTTGTAGACCAATTGAAGTCCTTATCTCTAATTTATCAGATCTACAGCTTCGTGGAGTACACTTTCTCTAACTAACCAGCAGGTGGCATCCACGAGCCACCTGTTCTCCACAAGCCAGTTCTCCCCTGCTTAGCCTTTTTGGTGAGTGGGGGAGTGAGTCTTGTGGGGTCCAATTGGTGTACCAAGCTTGCGTGTGTAGTTGGTGTTGCCTGCCCTGTATATGGGGCGTGTTTCTGGGCAGTCAGGGATGGGGGGTGGCTCTAACAATCAAATCTCCCTGGTGATCCTAGAGTTTTAAAGCTGCTGCAATAGTCTAATCCTTCAGTTCTGTCCTGCCACAGTTTGTCTCTGCCACTGACCCACAAGTCCTTGGTATTGGCATATGGCTCCTGAGACTTGCAAGTGGGCCCCTCTTCCAGGCTGTGCACCCCGGGTCCTCTGTTGAGGGATGACTGTGCTATGTCACAGGTCTGTGCCGTCCCCCCAGGGCAGTTCTGGGCTTCTGGGCTGTGTAGGGAGGCTCCCAGTCTGCTGAAATGATGGCTGAATGGGGCTTTGTTAATTCACACTGCTCCACCTTCCCAACTCTGGGACAATCAGCTGAGGTTTCAGGGAAGGCTAATGTCCACGCCCAGTTTTGTGGTGTGTGCCTGTTATTTGAAGCACTTCTGTCACACTGGGTTGTGTGGGGCAGCTCTGGGCTATGGGGCTGGCGATGGGCAGGAGTGTTTCCTGTCCACCAGGATGATGGCTGTGAGCGGACACCCCCCTTTTCTTGGGAAGTTGTGGTGTTTAGTGAATTTTCTCAGCCACTGGATTATTGCCTTTTGTCTCAGAGCTCTGTTAGTTCTGCTCTTGACTTGACCTGCCCAAATTGCAAGTCTTTGAAGCTTTCTGTATTGGGCTTCTTAGAGTAATTGTTTTAGAAAAAGAAAAAAGGATTAAAAAAAAAAAAAAAAAGGGCCCTCCTCAGAGATCTAATGGGTTATTGAAATGCTAAGAGACAAAGCAATTAGGGCCGTTAAGGAAAGGTCCACAGGGCAGAGAGATCAGCTTTTCTTCGGGATTTGCATATGAGCCTCAGGGCCTGAGCTCTGCCCTTCCCCTTTCTATGCTCACCAGAACTCCAAAAATCCTCCGCTTTTATTTTGGAGTTTTTCATGTTGTTTTTTTTCTATGCCTGTCTCCTCTCTGCTGGGCTGGCTGCTCTCAGATTCTCTGGTGTCTGGTCTCAGTCTATCTATGGTTGGAGTCTGGATCAGTAGAATGAGTTTCTGATAAGGGCTGC
This sequence comes from Choloepus didactylus, assembly GCF_015220235.1. Lineage (NCBI taxonomy): Eukaryota > Metazoa > Chordata > Mammalia > Pilosa > Megalonychidae > Choloepus > Choloepus didactylus. The sequence continues at coordinate 62,263,092 of NC_051334.1, read as the reverse complement.
CACTGCAGTTCTCCCTTCTCCTTCCCGGAGCTGACAGCCCCTCCTCCCACGGGACCGAGCCCAGCAGGGAGGGGCGCGGGTCCCCCGGCCACAAAAACTTACAGATTTCTCTGATCTCAGCAGTTCCGCGTTTTCATGAGTGTTGTATGAAGTATGCCCAAAGTCAGATTGCTCTGTGGTGTCCAGTCCACGCAGCTTTCTACCTACTTTCCTGGAGGAGTAACTGAAACATACAGCTCACCAGTCCGCCGTCTTGCCCCGCCTCCTTCCATTAATTTTTGGAATGGCAAAGATAGTAGTAACCTCTATAAAATTTCCCTTTAGGCATGAGAGTGTAGCGGTGTTAGCAGGTAAGGTGAGGGAGGCATTGAGGAGACCTTTCTAATCCCCAATTGTTTGAGATGTGTTACGGTAGTTTCACATTCTTGGGAATGGGAAGTTATGTTTTGGCAAAGAGCAAGGAGTATGCCAGGATCATGGGCTAAGCAAACATCAAGCTCAGAAAATGTAATAGAATCCAAATATCAAAGGAAAAAAAAGCAATAAATACCTTGTGTCCAATTTATCAGCACCTTAAGAGATGCAGTCCAGTGGGGGCGGGGGGAGGAAAGTGGTCTCAGTGCCTGGAGTGAAGTCATCTCTGATACATTTAAAGTACCAGTTCATGGTAGCCTAGTCTGAGCTACCAACAGTCCAAGGTTTGACAAGATAAGCAGTGAGAAGGTCTCTGCTACAGATGGGTTTTTGGTATATCTTATTCAGCTTCATGTATTCAGTAAAGGTTCTAGATTGATTTCCAATTAAGATATCTATAGCTAAAGTCATTTCCCAGCACTAGCCTGTAGGCAAGCCAATTATTAGGGGCCTTTTGTTTTATGTGCTGGTTTGATTGCTGGCTGTCAAGTCAATGGGACCTTTGGGTGATAGGGCTTGCATTAGCCATACTTGATGGCATGCAGGCCATAGCATTTGTCATTTTGGTTGAAACACTGGCTTACTTCAAGGATTTGGCCTCCAGATCACAAACCAATGAAGGCACCCAGACCAATAGTAACAAGACCAATAGCCAACAGAATGGTGTACAGCTGTGCCTGATTTTGGTTTTCCTCCATTAAGTATTACTACCAAGGAGAAGTTGTTTGGTATCATCACTGTGAGATATGGGGTTGATTCCATTATTTTCTCTGAATGTGATTTTCATTTACTAAGCGGAGTTGTCTATCTCCCTTCTTAGTAGTCCACACTATCTGTTGGAATAGCCATGGAGGAATAATTTTAATTTCCTGGAGGGGATCAGAGGGAAAGCCTGGATTAAGTTTCTACCTCTAATAACCTGAATATTGGAGAAAGTTTTTGGGTGATGGAAATTCAAGCCCAAATGGGTTCCATAGAAGATGAGCAGATACCTGTCCTATGAGGAAATCTATGGCTAATGGATTCTAGGAGAGTGTGCACCTTTGATCCGGCCTCCAGCACTTATGTGTTGGGAGCAAGATAAAAAATGCATAAAGAAAAGGGGAGACACCATTAAAGGGCCTCATATATAATGAGTCTTCTTAGGCATGGAGGCGAGACATCCCCCTTTAAAAATAGGAAAAGGCTTTTCTATTCTTTCTATTCTTTTGAAGTTGGTGTAAGATGTAGGTCAGCCAATGGGCCTTGTATTAGGAGAGATTAAGGCATGGGGCAAGAACCTATATGGGGGTTCATTTGTCAGACTGGAGTTTAAAAAAAGAGTTGTTTGAGGAAATCACTATGTCTCTCAATTAGGCCTGCCACCTGAGGGCAATAGGCCATTGAATATCCTGTTCCAGGGCCCACTGTTTCATTGCATGAGCCATAAAAATAGGAGCCCTTGTCTGAGTTAATTATATCTCTGACCCCAAAAGGTAACAAAAGAGTTTTAGTGAGTCTGATTATTGTTGTCTCAGTGGTGGCTTATCTGGCTGGAAAACCCAATAGGAAGCCAGTGTTTCTACCATAATTAGAGCATAGCACATAGTCCCTGCTGAAGGAAGAAGGGATCCAATGAAATTGACTTGCCATCGACTATAGGGAGTGTTTCCCCAGGAAATCTTGCCTTTTCTGGTAAGTCACCAATGACAGCTGTGGCTGCACAGTGTACAATTATCTATGACCATTTTGGTTATTGGCAAAGTTAGAGGAAGCACTTTAGCCTGGGCCCAATCCATTAGGGAAATGATCCCCCAATGGCTGGAGATTTCAAAGGCCCAGACTGCCAATAGCACAAACACTGTGGAAGTTTGGGCAGTAGAAATTTGAGCCATTTTATTGGCCTGATTACTAAAAAGAACCTCTGGTGTGGTGCCTTAGTGTAGGCAGAAACATGAGAGTCACAAATCTTAAGGGAAGTACTCACCAACTACTAACAGATAACTGCCCCCAAAGTTCTTAACCCTGGATAAAGAAATTATCTTTTTTCCATTGGCTGGACCAAACAACAAGACCATTAGCCATTGCCAGGAATCTGTAAAAAGACCAACAGCTGAGCCATGGGTACCATCCCCTGTAAGGGATGTGCCAATGGCCATGTTCAATGCAGAAGCTCACCAGCATGCTCCATCACTTGTGATGGTGGTGTTACCATTGGTAAAGTATGTTGACTCCCTTTCCTCCTCAGACAGCTGGTCCCAATGGGCTCCTCATTTAGCAATTGATTCTGGCAATAGGGATGCCACTGCCATGTTTATAGTCTCAGTGGGCAAGGGGCTAAGGATGGGGTAAGTCACATTTTCCTGTAATTTGGAAAGATCTCTGGTGTCACGTTTAGCCCTATCCTGAAGGTACCATTTCCATTTCAACAAAGAGGATTCTATGGCTGGGCCAAGCCACTGAGATGATATCTCCTTGACCTTTGACATGATAGGCACCAAAATACACAAACAGGCTGAGGCCCTATAATGGTTTCTGTTTCTGGGAATTCCCAGTATGTAGACAGGAGTTGTCACTCCAGGGGTGTGTACTGGGCAGCCAAGGTTTGGCAGTTGCCTGGTCAAAACCCTATGGGCAGACACTTGGTATCCTGTTGTATCCAAGATAGGCATAGTCCTCAGTAACAAGGGCTTCTACCTGAAAGTGGAACCCCGGAGGTATGGAGGGCAAGGCCTGTTTAGGGCCAGCTGGGAAAGCTCCAAGGCTTTTTGTTGTTGGGGCCCTCATATAAAGTTGGAGAATTTATAAGTGATCCAATAAATAGGCTTCAATAACATAGATAAATGTGAAATGTTGCCTCCAAAACCCAAAAAGGCCCAACAGGTGCTGGGCCTGCTTTAAAGTGGTTGGGGCTTTAAATAACAACAGTTGGTGTTTAACCCCCTCAGGAATCTATCATCCCTCTGCTGACCAAATTATGCTCCCAAATTTTACAGAAGTCACTGGTTCCTACTCTTTATGTGAGGCAGTCACCCAGAGCCCAGCCACTGTGGCATCCAGTTCTGCTTGGATAGCCTCCAAGGACATGAATTTTAAAAGAATGTCATCAATGTCATCTATATAATGCCAGTAGTGAGTGAAAGTCATCAGGGGAATGTTATCCAAGTTCTGGCAACAAAAGTGGTGAGCCACAGTGGGGCTACTTAAATATCCCATCAGCAGATAGATGAATACATATTGGGTACCCTCTATTGAGACAGCAAATTGTGGCTGTGAGGCCTAGGCAATAGGGACAGGAATAAAACATACTGGCAAGGTCAATAATGGCAAAATGTTTTCTGGAGGCCCTTTGCATGTCTTCAGTCATTTCAATAATATTTGGTATTGGAGCCTTAAAAGGAGGAACTGTGGCATTTAGGTTGTGTTAGTCAATGATAAGCATCCATTCATTTTTGCCTGCTTTAAGCCAAATTGGGCTTTTAAAGATAGGAATTGTGGGGGTTAAAACCTTTAATAATTCCTGTATTATGGGCTGTAGCCCTTCTGTCTCATGTTTTAACTGGTGCTGAGGAGTGTTAACTACCTTTATTAATGCAGGTAAATCAACAGGATTCCATTTGGCATAGCCAACTAGTAAGGCCATTGATTTCCATTTGTTCCAGTCGGCAGAGTGCTCAGAAATGGTATGTATTCCAATTGTAGGAAATTTTAGTTTTAAGGGACCAATGACCACCAAAATATTTTTAAGTGGAATTGAACCAATTGTTACATCTACTTTAAACAATTTACCTAAAACTTTAGAACTGGTGACCCTCTATAAGTTAAAGGGAGATCCCTTATATTTAGAGTGGTCTCAAGGTAGCAGTGTTTATTGGGCCCCAAAATCTAAAAGAGCTAAAAAGTGTTGTGCAAACTCCAATGGACCACCAAGGTGGTATAAGGATAACTGTCCCCCAGTGGTGACAGAGGTCTAAGGCTGGTTGCCATTGGCACAAGTCAAGGTACAGGGCTAGAGCTGGGGCCCTTGGGGCTGTGGTTGCTGGGCTGGGGAGGGGGAGTGGGCTGTGGCTGTGGTTGGGAGTGGCTTTTTTCACCAGAATCCAGCATATTATGTAATTGTTGGAGTACCCTGAAATTAATTCGTTAGGAACCCCTAGATATCTCAGCTGACAATATAAGGCTTCTTGGGGATTTTGAAATGGTGGAGAATTAGAGGGAGGCTAAGGAGGCATAGGGAAGTTTTGAAGAGCCTTATTGGAACTTATTATAATTGCCCCTATTGGCGGTTAGAACTTGAGAATTAAGATTGGCAGCTCCATCATGTTGGGCCAACATCTCAGTGCTATCTAGTGCTTCTCTAATTGTATGCATTGGCATTAACAGAGGAAACAAGGGAGCTCAGTAGTTTGTGGAGGCACCTTGTAAGAAAAATTCCTTTGCCTCAGCATCACAAAGGATCTTCTGCAAAGTGATAACACTTTACTATACCAACTTTGCATAGCTAGTTATAAGCCTCTTCCAAAGTCTCCCAGGGGGGCTTTGGCTTTAGCCTTAAGTGACTATTATGGTTATTGCTATAAATGCCCAATGTAATAAGGGTAGGGCCTCTTGGGGCCAAGCCTCGGAGGAGGCAGTGTCTTCTATTTCAGAATCACCTCTTTTTTTGACCCAAGTAAGAACATGACACCATTGTGGCCCCTTGTGATCATGGGTAGTTTGACCCCTTAAAGTAGCAGAGCCCCTCATAAAGGATAAATTTTAGGATCCCTAGATACACTAGGCAACTGTCTCATTTTGGACTCAGTAAACGGTAGTGTTGATCCCATGATAAATAGATGTAATAGTCAGTCTGCCCTTTTTTCATCATCCTTTTGAATAAAGCCTTTTAATATGCCCTGTAACTTTAATCTAGTAAAATAGCAACTTTCCAATTCTGTTTCTGATTAGTAACCAACCATTTGGGCCTTGTGTGTGGTGAGGTGAAAAATCTCAAGGGGACCCTAATGGCAGTCCTCATAGGCAGCCACCTCTTGTTCCAAGGTTTCCCAAGCCACCTCTGAGGGATTGAAGATGCAGTTAAAAGAGTTATAATAGCTTTTCATTGGGACAGTGCAATTAGTTCCATTATCCAAATTATCAGTCTTTTCACATGTTGATTTACAGTGGCAGTTAATATAGTCCAAGCATGATGGCTAAAGGTCTTGCATTGTTTTAGCAGTTGGGTAACTTTGGCAGGTGTTCAAGGGATGAAATATTTATGCCCTTGCCCCCTTTAGATTTAACATTGGGCTAATGGTCTGTAAAAGTATGACATACAATACCCCTGAAGTTCTGGGAAGCATGATGATCACTGGAGATAGGAGCAGCAGAGAAGATGGGTGAAGCTACTACCCTGACCTCAGTAACATAAACAGTGAGACTGGGCTGCCATTCCTCTACCATGGGGGTGCCCAAACAACACATTCCACAACAGGGGTTACCCAAAACACATGAACTACTCAATGTTCTGCCTCAAAAAATAATAAACAAACACTGATGTAAAAGAAGTGGTAGGCCTTTGCCAAACATAGGCAGTTTTTGAAAATGCACCCAAGTGCCCGACCCCAGGAAAGTGCAGTTTAAGCCATAGCTCCTGTTGCCCTAAGGTGGGGCCCCACCTGGACTGATACTTAGACCTCCAGAATTTAGTCAGCTACCACTGTTTGAGTATTCTGATGCTGAGGAAATGTGGGTAAGGAGAACATGGCAACCACCAGCAAATATAGAAGAAGGCAACCCGAGATAAAGTGTAAGTCTGCCAATGGGTAGAACTTCTGACCCAAGCAACACAAGTGGTGGATTGGAATCAATTAGTAAGCCAAGAGCAGTTCCCTCACTAAGCTTTCCAAGATTCAGTGGTCATGCTCACAACACCAAATTTTTATAATTATATGATATTAGGAATGATGCTGGGTTCTTAGGAAGGCAGGACAAAACACACAGACAGATCTAAGGTGGAACTATTAAACCTCTAAATGAGAGAAGGCTGCCATCTAGGGCAAAGGGTTTTACTTGAGAAAACAGTAACAGTAAAACAGTAAAAACCAAGGGTTTTACCTGAGAAAACAGTAACAGCAAGCTGGAACTGTAGGAGGTAGATTATTTATGGCAAGCAAAGTGGGGCTAGTTAGGTTTCTTGGGCTTCCTGTGGATTGGATATTTTGCATAAATGCATGGGCCCAAGGAGAAAGGAGCCACCCCTAGATATTTGGCATCTGGGGCCTATGGCAGTTGGGCGTGTGATGTAACTCAGGAGTGTTAGAACCTGATGAAGGAAGTGTCTGTGTTGTAGGCTTAATGAACTGCTCACAAAGGGGAATTGATAGTTTTTAGCCATGGCATCCAAACTGGATCAAGACAGCTTGCATGATACATTGCAGTCACACCTTACACTCAAAATAAATTGCAAGTGGAAATAAATTAATGGCTGAATATGAAGAACAAAAGTTATAAAATATTTAGATGAAAATGTAAAAGACTACATTTTGTCCTCAAAGGGAAGATTACTTTTAAAGACACAACATGTACAGATCATGAAGAGAAAGTTTGATAAATCTGATTATATTAAAATATGCAAAACGCTAATGACAGAAGTCATCATAAACAACGTGGGGAAAAATGGATTAAGGTACAAATTAGGACAGCTGCAATAAATGAAGTATAATTGTATAATCATAAAAATTAAAAAAAAATTGATAGTAAACAGGCAATTCACAAAAATATGGCCAATAAGCATACATTTCTTTATTCTTGTCCCTATTTTGTTACCCTGATATTTCCATACCCTGATATCTTAAACATACTATATAATTTACTTAGCTAATATGGTTATTGTTGTTTTCCCTTGCCAGAATGTAAGCTCTGTAAATTCACAGTATTTCTTCCTTTATGTTCATTGATGTATCTATCCCAAGTACTTTGAAGAGTAGCTGGCATATAATGGGTGCTCAATAAACATTGTTGAACATATGAAACTTACCAGTAGTCAAGAAAATGGAAATTAAAATGGCATACCATTTGTGCCGGTTTGAGTGTATTGTGTTCCCCAAATGCCATTATCTTTGTGGTCTTGTGTGGGGCAGAAGTTTTGGTGTTGGTTAGATTTGCTTGGAGTGTGCCCCACCCAGCTGTGGGAAATAATTTTGATGAGATGTTCCCATGGAGGCTTGGCCCCACCCATTCGGGGTGGGCCTTGATCGGTGGAGCTATATAAATGAGCTGACTCAAAGAGGAAAGAGAGTGCAGCTGGGAGTGATGTTTTGAAGAGAAGCAAGCTTGCTGGAGAGGAACGTCCTGGGAGAAAGCCGTTTTGAGGCCGGAGCTTTGGAGCAGATGCCAGCTGCCTTCCTAGCTAACAGAGGTTTTCCGGAGGCCATTGGCCATCCTCCGGTGCGGGTACCCGATTGCTGATGTGTTGCCTTGGATGCTTTGTGGCCTTAAGACTGTAACTGTGTAGCGAAATAAATCCCCGTTTTATAAAAGCCAATCCATCTCTGGTGTTTTGCATTCTCCAGCATTAGCAAACTAGGACAGATTTTGGTACCAGAGAAGTGGGGTGCTTTTGCTGCTGAGTCTGCAAATACCAAACATGTTGGAACGGCTTTTTAAGTGGATAAGGGGAAGATTCTGGAAGAATTGTGAGGAGCGTGATAGAAAAGGCCAAAACTGCTTTAAAGAGACTGTTTGTGGAAATATGGACTCTAAAGATACTTCTGATGAGGACTTGAGCAGAAATGATGAATGTGTTGTTGCAAACTGGAAGAAAGGTGATCCTTGTTTTAAAGTGGCACAAAATTTGGCAAAAGTGAGTCCTGGTGTCAGATGGAAGGAAGAATTTAAAAGTGACAACCTGGAATACTTAGCTGAGGAGATCTCCAGACTATCTGTGGAGGACGTATCCTGGCTTCTCCTTGCAGCTTATAGTAAAATGCGAGCAGAGAGAGATAAACTTAGAACTGAACTCTTGGGTTCAAAGAAACCAGAAGTTGATGGCTTGGAAAATTACGGGCTTCCAGTGGGTAGAATCCCAGAAGCTACAGCCCAACCTGAGGACAAGCCAAGATTGGATAAGGAGTTAAGCAGGAAGGATTTGTGGAAACTCCTATTGTCTGATGGCTTTGACCCCTGCATGCTTCATGCAAAGCCAACAGAATTTTTGCGAGATCTTTATAGACGGAGCCATTGCCGGTCTGGACTGGAGGAGACAGACAAGGAAAAAATTAAAGGAAAAATCTCTTCAAAGACAGAGCCATGGAGGTTGAGGTCTGGAGTCAAGAGGTTTAGGGCTGGGAGAGTGGAGCAGCCCACATGCATGGAAAGGGTGAGTTTGCCCTGGAGGTCGAGGGCGGGCTTTCCGCCTCGATGCTCTGGAAGAGTTTTGCCACCTCAGGTCCCAAAGAGGGTGGAGCACATTTCCAGGGAATTGGGGAGAGCCTGGCTGCCACCCCACTGTTCTGAAGGGGTTGAGCGTGTGACCCGGAGATGGAAGGGAATCCGGGAGCTGCCCCGATGTTTGAGGAGGGTGGGGCCGAGAAGGTGGTCTCCCCAATGTGTGGAAATGTTGGAGAACTCACCTAAGTGTTTGGAGAGGAACAGGCTGCAGAAAAGGCCCTTGGGAAGGGTTAGGCTCCCACTCTCTCAAGCCCCAAGGATGCAACATTGTTCTGTAAATGACTCTCGGACTTGGAAATCTAATGGACTTTGTCCTGTGGGTTTTAGGAACTGTTTTGCTCCTGTTAACCCTGTTTTCCTTACTGTTTCTCCTTATGGCAATGGAAATGTTTATCCTATGAATGTCTCTCCTTTGTATATTGGAAGCACATAACTTGTTCTAGGTTCACAGATCCACAGCTAAAGGAAAATTATGCCTTAGGACTGACCACGTCTAAATTGATTTTGATGGGATTTTGTACTTAACTTTTGTTACTGAAATGATTTAAGTTTTTGTGATAAATGAATGTATTTTGTATTTGGAAAGATAATGCCATTTTGGGTTCCAGGGGGTGGAATGTGCCGGTTTGAGTGTATTGTGTTCCCCAAATGCCATTATCTTTGTGGTCTTGTGTGGGGCAGAAGTTTTGGTGTTGGTTAGATTTGCTTGGAGTGTGCCCCACCCAGCTGTGGGAAATAATTTTGATGAGATGTTCCCATGGAGGCTTGGCCCCACCCATTCGGGGTGGGCCTTGATCGATGGAGCTATATAAATGAGCTGACTCAAAGAGGAAAGAGAGTGCAGCTGGGAGTGATGTTTTGAAGAGAAGCAAGCTTGCTGGAGAGGAACGTCCTGGGAGAAAGCCGTTTTGAGGCCGGAGCTTTGGAGCAGATGCCAGCTGCCTTCCTAGCTAACAGAGGTTTTCCGGAGGCCATTGGCCATCCTCCGGTGCGGGTACCCGATTGCTGATGTGTTGCCTTGGATGCTTTGTGGCCTTAAGACTGTAACTGTGTAGCGAAATAAATCCCCGTTTTATAAAAGCCAATCCATCTCTGGTGTTTTGCATTCTCCAGCATTAGCAAACTAGGACACCATTTTACACATATCAGATCAGCAAAACAAAGTTTGAAAATATATTTTGGCAAGCAGATAAAGAAGTAGGAGATCCTATACATTGTTGTTTGGAGCATACATTGGAGAAAATTTGCCAGGTTCTACTGAGTTTGAACATGGCATGTTTCCAGCCATTTTACTCTTACATATTGCTGGAAGACAGTTCTGCATGGGTCTCTCATGTTTCTGTACATTTTGTAAGCAAGGCACTGACTATTTTTTCTTCAAGACTATATTTTTAAGGATGTGTGAATAGCAAAGAATTTGGAAGATAGAGATAGTTTGTTCTGGAATAAATAACAGGGTTGCTTGGAGCCTCTGAAGATAGAGATAGTGATTACTTCTGGAACAAAAGGAATGCTTATATCAGTATAATAAAAATAATGACTCCTTCAAGAGCAAAAGGAAGGCATGCTTACTCTCCACTATAAAAAAATAGAGGTGTTCTATACTCAGTTTCCTCTCCTATAACACAAACTACAGCATATATAGGTGCTGTCTGCCCATTTTGCAACACTAGGAACTGGGGGGGGAGGGATCTAGGGTAAAAATACTGATACTGTGACTATGGCTATTGCTGTGAATAATAAACTGTCCTTTCTCTCTGAACCAGGAGACCTGTGTCTTCTATCAGCACCCATGATATTGTGGCAGGCTCTCTTATTAGCCTATGTTTAGGGGTAAAATGTCATAACATTGACAGTCCTTGGTAAATAAAATAATAAACATGGGATGCTGACAGAGACAGGCCTTTCCATAAGAGGAGGAATGAGGACCTTGCCAGCCAGTTAATGGGATGCAAGGAAAATTTGTGGGAATCGGTAGTGAACGTATAGACCCAAGTGTATGGTAAACCATGCAATTAATGGTCCTTCCCTTGTTAAGGAGGAGGAATTAGGGAGGTGATTGCAGGATCAGTACTGAGAAATAGGCTCAAAGACAGAGACTCAAACAATGCCTTGTTTGTTGCTAACTCTGCTCCAGGTGATGCACCTTCCTCATCAGTCTGGTAGTTAACATCAGATCCATCCCATTGCAATAACTAATGGTAAGATTCATCCTGGGTGGGCCAAACTTTGCACATCCTTTCACACAACAGTTACAGAGATATGGAACAGCAGAGCATGAAAGGATGAAAATTGCAGCCAACATCAGCAGAAACCAGGCAAATCATTCAAATTTTGCCTGGTTTGCTTGGGAGATGAGAGGGCTGGGCAAATAATGCAGGTTAATGAAGAATGACAATAATTAATGAAGAATGAAGAATGGCTCAACCCATCCTTCCAATGATCATGCAAAACTTGGATATATAGAAAGATGCCAATAAATAATTCAGAGCTTTTCTGCAGTGGTTACTGGCTGCCACAAGGACCTTTGGCCCTCTTGGGGAGATTTCCCTAAGGTGAACTCTCATGTAAAACATACATGAGTCATTGACTATTATTTGGGCTCTTACTGCCCCAGGTTGGGTGTACAATGCTGATGTAGTTACCCACTGAAGATTGAGAAACTGTCCCAAAGAAATCTAAATAAATCATTGTGCTGAGTCTTGCTGTCCTGGAAAACAACTATAGCCCTGATGTTGAAATTGTGTGAGAAAATAAGAGGTGTTATCTTGCTAATGAAGCATCAGACATCCTAAGTTAAGGTGGATTCCTCAAGTAAGTTTGCTGCTATTAGGTGAGTCAGAGCCAAGTCAGCCACAGAGCGCAAAACCCACAGCTCTAGCTATAAAGCATTGAATAAAGGAAAGTTGATTGAGGGATGAAGACCTTCCTTTCCCCAATGGAAATCAGAGGTCATTTGTCTGGGTATACTGGGGTGACTTGGGGATGGGAAAGAATCAAACATTTATACTTCTATTGGAAATGGATTATACCTGATCCTGTTGAATGTAAAGGCACCCACAATCAGCTAATGGGCTTTGGGCTGGGTTTACATGGGCAAAGGAAACCAATATAACCTTGTAAGTGAAACCTTTTGGTCCCATTCAGTGTACTCTTGGTGTTACTTGTACATCTCAATGTGTTACATATACAGCCCATATTTCCCTGTCCCGTAAGGGCCAATGAGAGTCAGCCACACGTAGAGGAGTGCTATTGGTACACATAAAGTACTCTCCCACCACCTCCTGGGTGATTCAACACAAAGAGTATAGAATCCCTGGAAGAAAAAAGCATAGCCCTGGATAGGTACTTAAAGGCAGCACAGGTAATAAGACATATAAGATCTCGATACAAAAGCCATGTATATCCAGTGACAAAAACAAGGTTTACATGGAGGCTTATAGAAGATTATTGTCAACTGAATTGGGTTCTCATTCCCATAGTCTCTGGTGTTGCAGATATGTAACTCTAACTGAATCCATTGCACAGACTAATGGCACCTTGGTGCACTGTTTTGAATGTTAACATCTTTCCCACATTACTGGCACCTGAGCAACAAAATCTGTTTATGCTTGTGGCAAGGCCTCCAATATATGTTTGTAGTAGTCCCCAAGGGGTACCTATATTTCACTGCCATTTGCCACAGGTGGGTAGGTTAAAATTTAATACAACTGCCTCTACACTATGATTTCCAAAACTGTCACCATATATATGAAGTCTTTATGGTTGGTAGAAGCCTCAGTCTCAGCAGCCCTGGATATGAGGTTATCACATGTCTAGGAGGGGTAGCAGCAAATCCCAAATAAAATCCAGGGTCCTGTTTGCCAAGAAATGATTTTTGAGACTCTGTAGCTAGATTCACAATACCCAGTCCCTCCAGCAATCAAGGAAAATTGCTGTCTCTAGGGCCCCTCACCACCATAAAGGAATCTCAGCCCCTTATTGAACCATTTGGATATTGGAAACAGTTTGTGCATCTCTTGGGCATTCTGCTTGTTCCTTTATATCAGATAACCCAACAAGTGACATCTTTTGATGGACCTAAAACAACAGTCTGTGATGGAAAAGGTCCAGCAATCATGTACCCCACAAACACAATGAGTCCTTGAGTCCTTTGAAATATGTGTCTCTGTAACTAACAATTTTCCAGTTGAGCTTCTGGCAAAGTGAAGTTATCTCCACAGTTTCAAAAGCTGGAAGACAATGCTATTTTTTGTAGATAAAAAACAAATATACTAAAATCACAATAGCATACACGGGGATGAAAAACAATCAAATTCAGGAACATTGTTACTTCTAGAGACAGACTAAAAGGAATGGGATTGGAGAGAGGTGTAATGGTGACTTCATCTATAATGGCTTAAATTCTATTGTTTTACTTTTTTAAAACTTAAAAGATCTAAAGCAAATATGAGAACATGTTTAGGGTTTGCAAAGCTGGATGGAGGGTGCATACATCCACCATGTTAATTTGTATAATTTTCTGTGTGCTTGAAGTATGTCATAATACTTTTTAAATTATTGCTTCATATTTCTGACTAAATCATTTACCTTCGGATTATTTCAGCACTACCTAGCTTTCCCCAATAAGAAGGAGTAATTATTTGGGAGACTAAAGGACCACTCTAATAGCATTCCCAAAGCAATGAAGACATGATTAGAGTGACCTTTCTTCACTTTTTTCTGCTTGTTTTTTTTTTTTTTTTTTTTTTTTTTTCAATAGATGTTACCAAATTGCTCCCTAAAAAGGTTATGCCAGTTAACACTACCACCAGTGGTTTATGAGAATATGCTTGCTTTCCTTCCCTCTGGCTCACACTGAGCATTATCAGTCTTTTAATCTTTGCCAGTATGTGAGATGAAAAATGACATACCACCATTGAGTTTTATTTTATTTTGTTTTGTTTACAAGTATCATTGTGGGAGTGTTAGTGATTGATGAAATCATACACCAATAAGTACAGTACAACAGGATATTTTAAATTACAACTATCAACGTGTACTTTAAAAATAAATCTTTACTGTGGCTGTCAAGAGAAGCCACAGATCTGCTTGTTTTTAAGTGCAGCCCTCTGGCATAAACAATGAACAGAAAAAAAGAAAAGATGATTCTTTCTGCACTTTATATCTTATGGCAGCCTAGGAAAATGAAATCAGACAGATTAAACAATTTGCCCATAACACAACTACTTAGTATGAGGGAGGGTGTCTGTATAAATATATGCATGTCAATTGAATCCAGGGCTATTTGACTGCAAATTGCTTCTTCTTTACAGAGATGGCCAACTACTTATGCATACTAATATAATCTTGATTTTGAGGAGACAATCTTTCCAGCTATTATCCATCCCTAACTGTGTACATAGAGTCTTATGACACAGTTTGGACCAAATGTATAGAAATAGAAATAGAATGTAAATAAAAACCAACCATTGGGTAAGGATACCAGCAAAGCTTAGGCCTTTTCAAATCCTGGTTCTTAATTGCAAAGTCTCTATGACCTTGAGCTGCTGAGCCAATGCCAGCAGCTCTCCACTTTCAGACTTTTCATTATGTGAGGAAAATTGTAGTAGGCTGGGCCTAACTTGCACTGGCATGAGAGAGAATTCATAGGGCACAACTGTTATATTTCTATATTCTGTGACTTTACATTAGTAGTGTGAGTTCAGCCATGATGGGAGCATATACATCATAAAAATCAGGGAATATTACAAATCAGAGTGTTTCTTCCTGTCACCCAGAGAGCTGGATTAGAAACATTTACCAAAACACCACTGAATATAACCCTTTAAAAATTTAAGTTTTCTGTGGGGAGTTTCTGTGACTCACAGCTGAAAGTTAAAGTAGATTCTAAGCAGAATGAAAACTTTAAGAGAAAAGAATATTCTACTTCAATTCTATCAATTCTTTACCAAATGAGTAGGAAAATTCCATTTTTGATTTTTATTTTTCTGTGGAAACTAGCTAACAAAAAGTGTTTCAACTTAGTCATATTTGTTGAATTCTCCACTGCATTTGGGCTATACTTTTATGGGGTACTCATTATTCTCTAGCAATAGAAGGAGAAGGAGAAGGAGAAGAAGGAGAAACCTCCTTATCTAATGAGATAAAGACCTGAAGTTATTTAATTGGAAAACTCAGTTAATGCAGGAAATAATGAATATTTTGAACATTTTATTTTCATTGAAGATATGTACATATATGTACATATACATTATTTTACAAATCATTTTCAAATGAAATCAAGGTCTTATTTTGAGTGTTAGTGTTTTGTTGGAGCTCAGCCTTGTCTCTCTTGCTTAATAAATAAAATCAGTATACATAAAATATGGTTTCCAGGCATTGTTATTATATTGCTTTTAATTTAATTTTATTTATTTAGAGTAAGGACTTAAAATCAGTTTTGGAATAAACTGTGCAGAATTTTTCTAGTATCCCTCCTCTCCAGTCTTTTACAGTTGCCTCATTCCTACTTAGTTTTGTGGCGTATATTATTGGTTTCATTTGAATTTCACTGACTAGTAAGAAAAGTAAACCCATTTCAATTCCCAGCACTGATCTCTGCAATGTCATTGGTAAACCATATTTACCACTGGGTCACTCTATGAGAATGAAAATTTCTACTATTTGAGTCTCTCCAAAGCAACTTCTCAACCACCTTGCAAGCATAGGTGCATATTGCCTGAAATAAAGTGATCAGATAAGAAGAGATAAGGGCAGAGAAGATGGCTGAGAAGGAAGATCCAGGGCCCAGTCCTTTAACCAGAATGAAAATTAAGCAGGCAGGAACTGTCTGAAACAACTATTATGAAATTCTGAAGGACAGAAGAACACTGAACAGCATCCAGGGAAGAGCAGGAAGAAGAGGCTACTGAATTATGGTAAAGAACAGTAACTTGCTCTCTCTGCACCATGGCTAGCATCACCCATCCCTGACTCTCATGGCAGAGCACTGTGGGATCCGGCCCCTGGCTAGGTCACTGGTGACCCAAAGGGACTTAAAACTCCTCTTCCCCAAGCCCAGGGTTGGGCACATCCAATCACAGTTCATGGCTTTGGATTAGTGATTTTGGATCGCTAGGGGCATGGCTCTAGGGAGTAGCCATTGTTTCAACTCACCCCAGACAAAGGCCATGGCAGGGGAGATTTAAAGATAGTATGTTTCCTCAGGGCTGTGTGGGACAGTGAGTTGAATGGATGCATTTATTGGGCAGGCCAAGAAAGCTCAGCATTGGGGACCCATGAAAAAGTTCTTGGCACTCTTACTGATCTCCTCCCAAGAGCACTTTGGAGCCAGTATGAGCCACATTCCTAGGTCCCTGGTGCTGTTTGGCCTGGGAAAGACTGACCTGGGAAAGCCCTCTCTGGTGTGTCCCTCCTCCCAGAAATTGCACTCCAGGCAAAAGCAGCTTGAGACAATGAAAACAGTGTAAGAAACCATAGACATGGACAGTCAGGGACAAAGGCTGCCCAGCTTCAAACACCCAAGAAAGGAAGCTCTGCCCTCTGGGAAGGGCAACCAAACTCCTAAAAATGGGAGAACTCCAAAACAACTAAGAAGCAAAAACCCAGGACAAGACACAGACCCAGAAAGACAGGGAAAATCCTGCACACTCTATTTGCCTTGGGAGATCTTCATGATAGGAGGATTAAATCTAAACACAAATATATCTCTGTCATTACTGGATGGTTACAAAATTTAAAAAAAAAAACAAGATATCTCAGGGATTTAATCCCAGAGTTAACATTTTACAATATTAAAACAAAAAGTGTGCAATGAAAGAATACAAGATAAAATAACAGCAGAAAATGATGACCCATCCAAAGAAAGAAGATAAAAATACAGAAAACACAGATGAAGAAGACTATAGTGCAGATATACAGACCAAAGCCTTTAAAAATTTATCTTAAAAATGCTCAAGGAGATGAAAGAAAATGCAAAAAAAAAAAAAAAAACTAAAGGTTATCAGGAAAACAATGAATGAACAATATGACAATCTTAGGACAGAGATAGAAATTTTTAAAAAGGAACCAAGCAGAACTAATGGTATTGATGACCACAATAATAGAAGTGAAAACCTCCCAAGAGGATTTCAAAAGCTAAGTGGAGCTGGCAGAAACAGGAATCAGTGAACTTGAAGATAAGATGCTTGAACTGAGTCAGACAGGATCAGAAAGAAAAAAGAATGGTAAAAAGCAAAAGTATTATGAGACACTTCTGGAAAAACATCAGGCTACCAATACAGGCTTTATGAGAGTCACAGAAGGAAAAGAAAGAGAGAAAGGGGCAGTAGGAATAGTCAATGAAATAATGAGAGAGAACATCCCAAATGTAGCAAAAGATATGAATATGCAGATCCAAGAAGGTCAGAGAACATAAAACATGATAAACTTGAAGAAAAATACACCAGGTCATATATTGATTACAGTATCAGATGAAAAATGCAAGGAGAGATTTCTGAAAGCTGCCAAACAAAAGTAATGTGTTATGTACAAGGGAGGCTCATTTAGATTAAGTCCTGATTTCTCATCATAAAACAGAGGGAAAAGGCAGTGGGTTGAAGTACTTAAAGTGTTGAAGGAAAAGAAATGACAGTGAAGAATTTTATATTGGGTGAAACTCTCTTACAAAAATAAGGGACAGATTAAGACATCCTCAGATAAACATTAGCTGATGGAGTTCATCACCACTAGACTGGCCCTATAAGCAAGGCTAAAGGAAGTTCTTCAGGCTGAAAGGAAAGGACAATAGACAGTGGTTCAAAGCAGAATAGAGAAAAAAAGACCTGCACTATAGGTAGCTATCTGTGTAACTATAAATGCCCATATTATTGAATTGTATTCTTTAATATATAACTACACTTCTTGTGTCCTACAGGTACAAAAATGCAATTGCATAAAAATCAATGATAAATCTAAGTTTATGAACATAGACTGTAACAAGATATAAGTGGTAACAGGTACAATGCAATTGAAGTTAAATAGGAATAAACCAAATATGATTGATATATATTTAGGATGTTAAATTTCAAGCCAGTGGTAACCACAAGAAAAATAAATGAAAAACATATGCAGATGGAAGTGAGAAAGCACTCAATATAGTACAACACAAAATAGCAAATAAATATAAAAGTAGCAATTAATGGAAGTGAGGGACAAAAAAGGTATGACTTACAAAAGGTAAATAGCAAAATGGCAGAAAATAGTCCTGCATTATCAGTACAGCCTTTAAATGTAAATGGATTAAACTCTCCACCCAAAAGGCAAAGATTGACAAAATGGATAAAAAAGCATGAAACAACCATATGTTCTCTGCAAGAGACACCTTAAATTCAAAAATACAGGTAAGTTGAAAATGAATGGATGGAAAAAATTGTACCATGCAGAACTTCTGAGAAGATGGCAGAATAGGAGAGGCAGAGATAAATTCCAACCATGAACTAATGAGAGAGAAGGCAGTGGATGAGTGGGACAGCAGTTCCAGGTGCAAGCTGCCTGAGAGGGAATTCTACAATATATGTGAAGGTCCTGAATGAAAAAGTGGAGAAATTATGAGTGAAAGGATGAAGTGAGTTTATTTAACTATGACCACCTCTGGGGCTGGCTGTGCATACCAGCAGTAGTGGGTGAGGAAGGAGCTGCACATTCCTGCACTCCCATCTCCACAGCCAGCTGAGGAGAACACACTTCTCATTGCTGCAGCTGGGAGCTCCCATGAGGGAACTTGGGAACCAACAGACTTGAGTTAGCAACACAAAGAGACCTTGCTATATTGTGCAGTGCCAAATCCTCAACCCTGAGGCAAGCCACTGTGGGACCCTGGTTTGGGGGAGGACTGGGGGGCCCTCCCATCAGGAGGAGAGGGAACAAAGAGCTGAGCAGAGCTGATTCAACTATTAGCAGGCTAGAGAGACTGTCTGTGTTCTACCACATTCCTTCTCCATGGAGGCCTACAGTGTGCATGGGTGGAGAGGCAGGGACAAGAGAGATAGCCATACTGAAACACAAAGACCTCCTTCCACAGCCCACAGGCCTATGGCTGCATGCAGGTGGGGTTCTTGCAGGTCAAAGGAAAGCAGAGCAGTTCTTACCTGGATGAGGGCTGGGGAAGGTGAAATTCTCAGTCCCACAGCCAAAGGTTATCACACTATGAAGCCTGGGAATTGCCAAACCCAATGTGCCCCCAAGGGGATTCTTCACTGACATGCACAGTGTCCACAGCTCACCTTTGAGGCTGGTGGTCTCCAGCATGTGTGGAGACCCTGCTGCATTGACTGGATCTTCAACTGGTCTTGATCCTGTGCAGCAGCCTGCCACAGCCAGGAAAAAAAGAGGGCTTGAGGGAAAGAAGTGGCCCAAGAGTGCCATTTGCTGGGAAGACAGGGAAAGTGCACTCTGGCAAACTGCTGTTCTGATAAGTTTTCTACAGATATCCAAATAAGCTTGCATCTCCCACTGGAGGCCCTGGCCTTGGTCTGACAGGGAGTTACTGAAAAAACAAATGCTAAAGGAGAAATTTAATGCAAGCCCAAGCAAATATAAAACCTTAGGTGAGCAAGGGAAATCAACTTTCAAAATAACCTTATCAAAATAACCAAATGCCAAGAAATCAAGGGAAAATCACAAAGCACATGAAGATGCAAGAAGATATGGCTAAACCAAATGAACAAATTAAAAAGCTGAAGGAGACAGAGCCTTTGGATTAATAAAATATGTACATATAAAACTCCAAAACAACCTCAATGTGTTGGCTAAAGACTTAAAGGATATAAGGAAGACACTAGAAGAGCATACAGAAGATTTTGAAAGAGTAGCTAGAAA
This sequence comes from Choloepus didactylus, assembly GCF_015220235.1. NCBI lineage: Eukaryota > Metazoa > Chordata > Mammalia > Pilosa > Megalonychidae > Choloepus > Choloepus didactylus. The sequence continues at coordinate 62,243,409 of NC_051334.1, read as the reverse complement.
AATAGCAGATATGGAAATGAAAGATACTGTAGACCACATTAAAAATATATTAGAGACACACAACAGAAGATCTGAAGAGGCAGAAGAAAGAATAAGTGAACTAGGGGACAAAAAATTGCATGTGAGTACACAGAAGAACAAATGATGAAAAGATGGAAAAATTAGAATTAGATCTCAGGATAACACGAAGTGCACAAATATAAGAGTCATTGGTATCCTAGGAGGAGAAGAGAAGAATAAAGGGCTAAGAAGACTATTTAAAGAGATAATTGGGGAAAACTTCCCAACCCTTATAAAAGATATAAATATGCAAATCAAAGAAGCACAATGAACTCCAAATAGAATAAATCCAAATAAACCAATGCTAAGACACATACTAATCAGACTGTCAAATGCTGTAAAGAAGGAGAGGCCATGAAAGCAGCAAGAGAAAAGCAATTAACCACATACAAGGGAAGCCACATAAGACTAAGTCCTGACTACACAACAGGCAAGAAGGCAGTGTTATTACAATTCAAGATTCTGAAAGAGAAAAATTGCCAGACAATAATTCTTTATTCAGCAAATCTCACCTTCAAAAGTGATGGGGAGTATAAAATATTCACAGACAAATTCTGAGAGAAGTTGTTAACAAGAGACCTGCTCCCCAAGAAATACTAAAGGGAGATCTATCAGCTGAAACAAAAAAAGACAGAAGAGAGAGATCTGAAGAAGGGCACAGAATCAAAGAGAATTAGTAAGAGTAACTTAAAGGACTAAAAAAGAGAAGGGAAAATAGGTCTGACAAATGAAAACCAAAGGATAAGATGGTTGATACAAATTCTGCCTTTACAGTAATAACTTTGAATGTGAATGGATTATTAAACTCCACAATTAAAAGATACACATTGGCAGAATGGATTAAAAAGTATGATCCATCTATATGCTGTTTAGAAGAGATGCATCTTAGACCCAAGGATAAAAATAGATTGAAAGTGAAAGGATGGAAATAATATTCCATGCAAGCTGTAAACAAAAGAAAGCAAGGTCTGTTTATACCAATATCTCATAAAATAGACTTTAAATGCAAAGATGTCATAAGAGAAAATGATGTACACTATATATAAATAAAAAGGAAAAACTCACCAAGAAGAAATAACAATCATAAATGTTTATGCACCCAATCAAGGAGCTCCAAAGTACATGAGGCAAACTTTGGCAAAACTGAAGGGAAAAATAGATGTTTCTACAATAATGGTGGGACACTTCAATACACCACTCTCATCTATAGACAGAACAACTAGGTAGATAATCAATAAGAAAATAGAGAACCTAAACAATGTGATAAATGAATTATACCTAATAGACATATATAGATTGTTGCATCCTCAAACACCAGGATAAACATTCTTCTCTAGTGCTCAGGGAACATTCTCCAGGATAGATCATATGCTTGGGCACAAAACAGGTTTCAATAAATTTAAAAGGATTGAAATTATTCAAAGCATTTTCTCTGACCATAATGGAATGAAGCTGGAAATCAATAACCACCAAAGAACCAGAACTCAAAAATATATGGATGTTAAACAAGAAACTCTTAAATAATCAGTGAGTAAAAGAAGAAATTGCAAGACAAATAGGTAAATATCTGGAGATGAATGAAAACAAGAATACAAATATCAAAACATGGGATGAAGTGAAGGTGGTACTGAAAAGAAAATTTGTAGCTCTAAATGCATCATTAAAAAGGAAGAAATAACTAAAACCAATGAACCAACTGAACAACTGAAGAAGATAGAGAAAGAACAGCAAACTAACCTTAAAGCAAGTAGAAGAAAAGAAATAACAAAGGTTAAAGCAGACATAGAGGAACTGGAGAACAAAACAACAACAACAACAAAAACAAAAACAATAGAAAGAATCAATAAAAGCAAAACTTGGTTCTCTTAGAAAATCAACAAGATTGACAAACCCTACGCTAGACTGAAACATAAAAAATAGAGAAGATGCAAATAAAATCAGAAACAAGAGGGGGGTCATTACCATGGATTGGGAATAAATAAAAATATAAGAGGATACTGTGAACAATTATACACTAACAGGAAAACTTAGAGGACATGGAGAATTTCCTAGAAACACACAAGCAGGCTATAATGACTCAAGAAGAAACAGCAGAACTCAACAAACTAATCACAAGTAAAGACATTCAATCAGTCATAAAAAAGCCTTCCAACAAAGAAAAGCCCAGGGTCAGATGGCTTCACAGGGGAATTTTGCCAAACATTCCAAAAAGAACTAATACCATTCCTTAAATTCTTCCAAAACACTGAAGAAAAAGAAACACTGCCTAACTCATTTTATGAAACTAACATCACTCTAATACCAAAACCAGATAAAGATACTACAAGAAAGAAAAATACAGGCCAATCTTCCTAATGAATATAAATACAAAAATTCTCAACAAAAATAGTTGCCAATTGAATCCAAAGGCACATTAAAACAATTATACGCCATGACCAAGTGGGGTTCATTCCAGGCATACAAGGATGGAAAATCAATCAATGTAACTCAACACATTAAAAAATCAAAAGGGAAACATCACATTATCATCTCAATTGATGCAGAAAAAGCATTCAACAAAATTCAGCATCCTTTTCTGATAAAAACGCTTCAAAAGGTAAGAATTAAAGGAAACTTCCTCAATATAATAAAGGGCATATATGAAAAACCCACAGCTAGTATCATACTCAATGTTGAGAGAATGAAAGCCTCCCCCCTAAGATTGGAAATGAGAAAAGGATGCCCAGTGTTACCACTATTATTCAGCATTGTGTTAGAAGTTCTAGAAAGAGCAATTAGGCAAGAAAAAGAAATAGTAGACATGCAAATCAGAAAGGAGAAGTAAAACTCTGATTATTTGCAGATGACATCCTATATTTGGAAAATCCTGAGAAATCTATGACAAAGCTACTTGAGCTAATAAACAAATACAGCAAATTGGCAAGATACAAGATTAATGTGGAAAACTCAGTAATGGTTCTATACTAGAGTAATGACCTAACTGAGGAGGCAATTAAATAAAAAGTTAATTCACAATAGTAATTAAAAGGATTAAGTATATTAGAATAAACTTAAGCAATGATGTAAAGGACCTCTACATGGAAAACTACAAACTTTGCTATAAGAGATCAAAGAAGACCTAAATAGGTGGAGAGATTCCGTGTTCATGGATAGGAAGGCTAAATGTTGTTAAGATGTGAATTCTACCAAAATAGATCTAGAGATTGAGCACAATCCCAATAAAAATTCCAACAACCTATTTGTAGACTTGGAAAAGCTAGTTATCAAATTACTTTGGAAGGAAGGGGACCTCAAATTACCAAAATATCCACAAAAAAAAACCCCTGAAAAAACAAAAACAAACAAAAAAACAGTGAAGTGAGAGGTCTAACACTTCCTAACATTAAAGTTTATTATAAAGCCACAGTGGTCAAAAGAGCATGGTATTGGCAGAAAGACAGGCATATTGATCAATGTAATTGAATTGAGAGTTCATAAATGGACACCCAGAATGTTGGTCAACTGATTATTTTTTATAATTACTTAAATCTTTACCTTTATTGCAGTTCTTTCTTTATGCTGCTTTGAACCACTGTCTAGTGTCCTTTCATTTCAGTCTGAAGAATTCCCTTTAGCATTGCTTGCAGGGTAGGTCCAGTTGTGATGCAGTCCCTCAGCTTTTGTTCATCTGAGAATGTGTTAATCTTCCTCATTTTTTAAAATTCAATTTTATTAAGACATATTTACATGCCATGCAGTCATACAAAGCATACATTCAATTGTTGACAAACAGTACCATTATATAGTTGTGAGTTCATCACCAAAATTAATTTTTGAACATTTTCATTACTGTACACACAAAAATAAAAAGAATTAAAGTGAAAAAGAGCAATTAAAGTGAAAAAGAACACTTGGGGGCCTTTATTTTTGGCCCCCATTTTTATACTTATCCATCCATACACTAGACAAAGGGGAGTGCAGTCCACATGGCTTTCCCAATCACATTGTTACCCCTCATAAGCTACATTTTCATGCACTCATCTTCAAGATTCAAGGGTTCTGGGTTGTAGTTTGATAGTTTCAGGTATTTACTGCTAACTATTCCAAATCATTAGAACCTAAAAAGGGTTGTCTATATTGTGTGTAAGAGTGCACACTAGAGTGACCTCTTGGCTCCTTTTGGAATCTCTCTGCCACTGAAGCTTATTTCATTTCCTTTCACATCCCCGTTTTGGTCAAGAAGATGTTCTCCATCCCATGATGCTGGGTGTAGATTCCTCCCTGGGAGTCATATTCCATGTTGCCAGAGAGATTCACTCCCCTGGGTGTTAGATCCCATGTAGGGGGGAGGGCAGTGATTACACCTGCCAAGTTGGCTTAGCTAGAGAGAGAGGGCCATATCTGAGCAACAAAGAGGCATTCAGGAGGAGACTCTTAGGCACAATTGTAGGAAGGTCTAGCCTCTCCTTTGCAGCAACAGTCTTCCCAAGTGCAAGTCCCATGGTAGAGGGCTCAGCCCATCAAACCACCAGTCCCCTATGTCTGTTAGCACATCAGCAACCATCGAGGTGGGGAAGCCCAACACCTCTGCATTCTCCACCAGCTCCTCGGGGGGGCTCTGCATATTTTTTTTCATTTTTTTGTAATTAACTTTTTTTTTAAATTAACTATATCAAAAATATTTTTAAAAATACAATAAAAGAACATTTCAAACAAACCATAACAAGGGAGTAAGAAAAAGACAACTAACCTAAAATAACTACTTCCAACATATTCTTACTCTACCCCAAGAAAATAGCCTAATATAGCAAAATTTCTGTGAACTTGTTCCTACCACACCCACCAGAAATTAACCATAGTCATTCCTAGGCATTCCCAGAATATCAGATTTACCCACAGTAGCTTATCTGTTCTTAATGGGTTATCATTCCCCCTTTATTAATTGCTATCACTAGTTCCCTTACATCCTACATTATAAACCATTTATTTTACATTTTTCAATGTTCATATTTGTGGTAGCATATAATATTTTTCTTTTTGTGCCTGGCTTATTTCACTCAGCATTATGTCTTCAAGGTTCATCCATGTTGTCGTATGTTTCACGACATCATCCCTTACTGCTGTGTAGTCTTCCATCATGTGTATATACCACATTTTACTTATCGACTCATCTGTTGAAGGACATTTGGGTTGTTTCCATCTCTTGGCAATTGTAAATAATGCTGCTATGAACATTGGCATGCAGATATCTGTTCGTGTCACTGCTTTCAGATCTTCCGGGTATATACCAAGATGTGCATTTACTGGATCTAAGGGTAACTCTATATCTAGTTTTCTAAGGAACTGCTGGAATGACTTCCAGAGTAGCTGAACCATTATACAGTCCCACCAACAATGAATAAGAGTTCCAATTTCTCCACATTCTCTCCAGCATTTGTAGTTTCCTGTTTGTTTAGGGGCAGCCATTCTAATTGGTGTGAGATGGTATCTCCTGGTCTTAATTTGCATCTCTCTAATAGCTAATGAAGCTGAACAAATTTTCATGTGTTTCTTGGCCATTTGTATTTCCTCTTCAGAGAACTGTCTTTTCATATCGTTGGCCCATTTTATAATTGGGCTGTCTGAACTATCGTCGTTGAGTTGTAGGATTTCTTTATATATGCAAGATATCAGTCTTTGGTCAGATACATGGTTTCCAAAATTTTTTTCCCATTGAGTTGGCTGCCTCTTCACCTTTCTGATAAATTCCTTTGAGGTACAGAAACTTCTAAGCTTGAGGATTTCCCATTTGCCTATTTTTTCTTTTGTTGCTTGTGCTTTGGGTGTAAGGTCTAGGAAGTGGTCACCTAATACAAGGTCTTGAAGATGTTTCCCTACATTATGTTCCAGGAGTCTTATGGCACTCTTTTTTTTTAATTAACTCTTTTTTTAAAAATTAACTATATCAAAAAAATTTAAAAAGGATATGCAGTAAAAATAAAAACATTTCAAACAAACCATAACAAGGGAGTAAGAAAAAGACAACTAACCTAAAATAATTACTTTACTTCCAACATGCTCCAACTCTAACCCAAGAAAACCTAATATAGCAACATTTCTGTGAACTTGTTCCTACCACACCCATCAGAAATTAACAAACCATAGTCATTCCTGGGCATTTCCAGAACATTAAATTTACCCACAATAGCTTATCTGTTCTTATTGGGTTATCTTTCCCCCTTCATTAATTGCTCTGCATTGCTAGTTCCCCTACATTCTAGATTATAAGCCATATATTTTAGGAGTGTGTTGTTTAACCTCCAGGTGTTTGTGAATTTTCTAAGTCTCTGATGGTTATTGACTTCTAATTGTATTCCATTGTGGTTGGAGAATGTGCTTTGAATAATTTCAATTTTTTTTTAATTATTAAGGCTCATTTTATGTCCCAGCATGTAGTCTATTCTGGAGAAAGGTCTGTGATCACTAGGGAAGGGTGTGTATCCTGGTGATTTAGGATGTAATGTTCTATATATGTCTGTTAAATCCAATTCATTTATCAGATTGTTTAGGTTTTCAATTTCCTTATTGGTGTTCTGTCTGGTTGATCTATCTGTAGGAGACAGTGATGTGTTGAAGTCTCCCACAATTATTGTGGAAACATCCATTGCTTCCTTTAGTTTTGCCAGTGTTTGTCTCATGGGTTTTGTGGCATCATGACTGGGTGCATAAACATTTATGGTTGTTATTTCTTCTTGTTGAATTGCCCCTTTTATTAGTATGTAGTGCCCTTCTTTGTCTCTCATAACATCCTTGCATTTAAAGTCTATTTTATCTGAGATTAATATTGCTACTCCTGCTTTCTTTTGGCTGTAGCTTGCATGAAATATTTTTTCCATCCTTTCACTTTCAATTTCTTTGTGTTCCTGTGTCTAAGATGAATCCCTTGCATTCAACATATTGATGGCTCATATTTTTTGATCCATTCTGCCAATCTATATCTTTTAATTGGTAATTTTAATCCAGTTACATTTAACATTATTACTGTGAAGACATTTCTTGACTCAGCCATCCTATCCTTTGGTTTATGTTTGTCAGATATATTTTTTCCCTCTCTCTCTTATTGTCTGTTCTAGTTTGCTAATGCTGCAGAATGCAAAACACCAGAGATGGATTGGCTTTTATAAAAAGGGGGTTTATTTGGCTACACAGTTACAGTCTTAAGGCCATAAAGTGTCCAAGGTAACACATCAGTAATCGGGTACCTTCACTGGAGGATGGCCAATGGCGTCCGGAAAACCTCTGTTAGCTGGGAAGGCACGTGGCTGGCATCTGCTCCAAAGTTCTGGTTTCAAAATGGCTTTCTCCCAGGGCATTCCTCTCTAGCAAGCTTGCTCCTCTTCAAAACGTCACTCACAGCTGCACTGAGTTCCTTCTCTTTGAGTCAGCTCATTTATATGGCTCCACTGATCAAGGCCCACCCTGAATGGGTGGGGCCATGCCTCCATGGGAGTATCTCATCAGAGTCGTCACCCACAGCTGGGTGGGGCACATTCCAAGCAAATCTAATCAGCACCAAAATGTCTGCCCCAGAAGACTACATCAAAGATAATGGTGTTTGGGGGACACAATACATTCAAACTGGCACATTGTCCTTTAATGAACCAATACTGATTCTCTGTAGTACTGAGCCTTTCTCTATATATCTCTCTCCTTTCTTTGTTTCTCTTGTCAGTAGGGCTCCCTTTAGTATCTGAAGTAGGGCAGGACTTTTATGAGTAAAATCACTCAGCATTTGTTTGTGAGAAATTTAAGCTCCCCTTCAAATCTGAAGAAGAGTTTTTCTGGATAAAGTATTCTTGGTGGGCAATTTTTCTCTCTCAGAATTTTAAATATGTCATGCCACTGCCTTCTTGCCTCCATGGTGGCTGCTGAGTAGTCACTACTTACTCTTATGCTGTTTCCTTTTTATGTGGTGAACTGCTTTTCTCTTGCTGCTTTCAGAACTTGCTCCTCTTCAGTATTTGAGAGTCTGATCAGAATATGTCTTGGAGTGTGTCTATTTGGAGTTTGCTGGGCATTTATGCTTTGTGTATTTATATTGTGTAGAAGGTTTGGAAAGTTTTTCCAACAATTTCTTTGAATACTCTTTCTAGACTTTTACCCTTCTCTTCCCCTTCTGGGACACCAAAGAGTCTTATATTTGGATGTTTTAGTTTATCTATCATATCCTTGAGGTCCATTTCTATCTTTTTGATTTTTTCCCCATTCTTTCTTTTGTTCTTTCATTTTCCATTCTGTGTTCCTTGAGGTCACTGATTCATTGTTCAACTTCCTCTAGTCTTGTACTATGAGTATCCAGAATCTTTTTAATTTGGTCAACATTTTCTTTTATTTCCCTAAGATCATCTATTTTTTTACTTACTCTTGCAATTTCTTCTTTATGCTCTTCTAGGGTCTTCTTCATGTCCTTTATATCTTGTGTCATGCTCTCATTTCTTGCCTTTAGTTCTTTGATTAATTGCTCCAAGTACTGTATTTCCTCTGATCTTTTTATTTGGGTGTTTGGGTTTGGGTTATCCACATCATCTGCTTTTTTCATATGCTTTAAAATTTTCTGTTGTTTTTGGGCTCTCGGCATTTCCTTTACTTAATAGGGTTCTTTTAGGATATGTTGGGTTATTCAAAATGTAATCTCTAATTTGTCAGATCTGCAGCTTGCTGGCATACACTTTCTCTAACTAACCCACAGATGGTGTCCACAAGTCACCTATTCCCCTCAAGTCAGTTCTTCCCAACTTGTCTTTGTGGTGTGTGGGGGTCTGATTCTTGTGGGGTCCAATTGGTCCACCAAGTTTGGGTGTGTTTTTGGTGCTGTCCACCCTGAATGTGGGGCATGGGTCTGAGTGGTTAGGGAGGGAGGGCAGCTTTAATAATCAAAACTCCCAGGTGTTCCTGGAGATTTAATGCTGTTGCAAGAGTATAAACCTTCATTTCAGTCTCACCACAGATTGTCTCAGCCACTGATCCACAAGTCCTTGGTATTGGCTTATGGTCCCTGGGATTTCTGAGTGGGTCCTTCTTCCAAATTGTGCCCTTCTAAGGCCTCTGCTGATGGAAGGTTGTGCTACATCACAAGTGTGTACCATCCCCCAAGGGAAGTTCTGGGCCACTGGGCCGTGTAGGTGTGTTCCCAGCCTGCTGTAAGGATGGCTGTATGGTGCATGTTAATTTCCCTCTTTTCACACAGCTCCACCTTCCCAGCTCTGGGACAATTAGCTGTGGGTGTTCAAAAGTCTATTGTCCATGCCCAATATTGTGGCATGTGTGTGTTGCTGGAAACAGTTCTTGTCACACTGGGTTTTTTGGTGCAGCTCTGGGTTGTGGCTCTGGCACTGGACAGGAGCATTCCTAGCCCACCAGGAAGATGGCTGCAAGGGACATGGTTATTTTCCCCTTTTGGCTCACCTCTGCCTTCCTCACTCTTAGACAATTAGCAGTGGATGCGTGAAAGGCTATCTTCTATGCCAGATATTGAGGCATTTGCACAGCCCATTCCTGCCATGCTTCACTTTTTGGTTCTTGCTGCCATATCTGCAGCTGCTTTCAGGTTTTTTAAAAAAGAACTAGTCTGCCTCCAAATGCCAACCCACAGTTTCCCCACACCACAGTGTGGCTGCCAGATATTCAGCCAGCTTACACACTCATTTCAGAACACAGACTCCTGGTTTCACCAAGTGCATGGTCCCTGTGGATTTAGCAGACCTTGTCCAGCTGGTGCATCTCTGGAACTGTTGTTCTGGGTCACTTTCTGGCTTTTATCTATTATTTTTCATGGAGGTGTTTTTTTGCCCTGTCTCTCCTAGCCACCATCTTAGGTTCTCTCTCAGTACTGTCTTTTATATTGAGGCCTTTGATCCACTTTGAGGTAATTTTTGTTTAGGGTGTGAGGTAGAGGTCCTCTTTTCAATCTTTTGGTATGGATATCCAACTCTCCCAGCCCCATATGTTGAAAAGACTGTTATGTCCCAGTTCAGTGGCTTTGGGGACATTATGAAATATCAGTCAGCCATAGATCTGGGGGTCAATCTCCAAATTCTCAATTCAATTCCATTGATCAACATCTCTATCTTTGTGCCAGTACCATGCTGTATTGACTACTGTGGAATTATAAAAATCTTCAAAGTCAAGGAATGTAAGTCCTCCCACTTTGTTTTTCTTTTTTAGAGTGTTTTTAGCAATTCAAGGCATCTTCCTTTTCCAAATAAATTTGATAATTTGCTTTTCCAAGTCTGCAAAGTAGGTTGGGTCAACTGATCTTTGACAAGGTACTCACATCCATTGGACTGGGTCAGAGTAGTCTCTTCAAGAAATGAGGCTGGAAGAACTGGATATCCACATCCAAAAGAATGAAAGAGGACCCCTACCTCACACCCTATGAAAAATTAACTCAAAGTGGAACAAAGAACTAAATATAAGAGCCAGTACCATAAAATTCCTAGAAGAAAATCTAGGGAATCATCTTCAATACCTAGTTATAGATGGCAGCTTCTTAGACGTTACACCCAAAACACAAGCAAAGAAAGAAAAAATCAGATAAATGGAAACTTCTCAAAATCAAATGCTTCTGTGCCTCAAAGGACTTTGTCAAAAAGGTGAGGAGGTAGCTAACTCAGTGGGAGAAAATATATTGCAAACAATACATCTGATAAGGGTTTTATATCCAGTATATATAAAGAAATCCTACAAATCAATAACAAAGCAACAAACAACCCAAGTATAAAAGGTGCATAAAATATGAATACACATCTTTCTGATGAGGAAATACAAATGGTTAAATAGCACATTAAAAGAAGTTCATTTCATTAGCTATTAGGGAAATGCAAATCAAAACCACAATAAGATATCATCTCAAACCAATGAGAATGGTTAAACAAACAGGAAACAAGCAAGAAACAAACAGGAAACTACAAATATTGGGGAGGATGTGGAATGGAACACTTATTTACTGCTGGTGGGAATGTATAATGATGCAGCCACTGTGGAAGATGGTTTGGTGGTTCCTCAGAAAACTAATTATCAAGTCTCCCTATGACTCTGCAATCTCACTACTCAGTATAAACCCAGAAGATCTGAAAGCAGAGACTCTAGTAGACATGTGCACAGCATTGTTTATGTTGGCATTATTCAATAGATGTGGGTGGCTGAATGGTACATTGACTGATGAGTGGAAGGGCAAACTGTAATGAATACATATAATGGAATATTTTGCAGATACAGAAAGTAGTGAATTCGTGAGACATGCAATGAGGTGAATGAAACTTGAGGACATTATGCTTAGTTAAATAAGCCAGAAACAAAAGGACAAATATTGTACAGTCTCACTTAGAAAGTGCTTATAAGAAAAGTAGCACCTAGATGGCAAGCTCTTATAGCAGTAACATTATTCCTGAGTTTTAAGTGTTATTTATAAATTCTGAGATGCTGTGCTCTCTGTGTATAACCAGATAGTTCCCTGGATCAATGGGTAACTGTGTGACACCTCAGACTCAGAGTTAGAATTCTGCAGCTCTGAAAGTCAACATTAGTCCATACAACAACTGCTAAAGAAGCTGAAAAAGAGACCAGATTTCAAGTAGAGGTATGAAGGAAGCTGATCTAGATGGGACAAAGATAAATCAGAATACCTGGTAAAGGATGATATTGTCTGTAATTTAAAACTTGACTTTCTGTGTGAGACCAAAGGAAGAGATATACATTTTGTGCAAAATTTAAATTTCTGTAGCACACAATCTAACTTAACCTGTTTGGCCAGTTCATTTAAGTAACCTAAACACATGGAGCCTGGAATAGGGAATGAGATCTTGTAATTCTTTATAGCTTAATGTAATAACCTGATATATTCCAGAGTATGTTCAGCAGATAATAAAAACGTATTTGTGAAGTTCCTTGAGGAATTGGAGAAAAAATATGGAACTATTAAATTTCCCCACATGGGAAATCTCTGACACTCCATCAAGCTTTAGGAACTCCAAACTTAATAAGTCAAGCCCTCAATCTTGAGGCTTGCTCAGATGAAACTTATTTCTACAATGGGGAAGCTAAGACTACCTATAATTAGACCTAAGGGTCACTTCCAGAAAATCTTTTTTGTTGCTCAGATGTGGCCTCTCTATCTCTAAGCCTAACTCTGCAAATAAACTCATTACTCTCCCCACTACATGGAACATAACTCCCAGGGATAAGCCTGGCCCTGGCATCAAGGGATTGACAATGCCTTCTTGACAAAAAGGAGGAAAAGTAATGTAACAATATAAGGGTTCAATGGCTAAGAGAGTTCAAATAGTGTCAAGAGGCTATTCTGGAGGTTACTCTTATGTAAGCTTCAGCTAGATATTACAAATTGCCAAGGTATGCCAAGCCCCAACCAACAGTATTCCTGAAAACCATAATACTCAGAGTTCTATCTGAGACTCTATAGAAAAGTTTCACTTGCTAAGTTTAATTTTCAGAAATTTAAAATCTCCAGATTGTTCATATGCCAGATATGCTCTGAAACCCATAGGTGCTAGTCTTTCCAAGAACATCAGCCAGTTGAATCCCTCTACCTCATAATGTCCAACACCTCTTTTCAACATGAATAAATTAGAATGGTCATTGCCCAAATATCCCTTAAGATTGTTACAATGATCAAATGAGAGGGAGGAGTTGTAACAGAAAGGATAAGATTTAACAAATGATTATAACTACTGAATCATTCTATATGTATTCTATTTTAGTTTCTAGTGTATTATAACAGCTAGTAGGAAAATATAAAATGGTAGAACTGTAACCCATACTATACTCTGAAATTTGCTCTATAACTATTTTTAAAATGTACTTTGAAATTTATTACTTTTCTGCATATATGTTGTATTTCACAATAAAACATATTTAAAAATAATTGTACCATGTGAGTAGAAGCAAAAGTGTGGCAGCTATAATAATATCAGTTAAAATCGACTTTAAGTTAAAAACAGTTTTGAGGGACAAATGTGGTCATTATATACTGATAAAGGAGACAATTCAACATGAAGATGTAACAATTAAAAATACATATGCACCTAACAGCAGAGCCCCAAATTATATGAAGCAAATCCTGACAGATTTGAAGGGAGAAATTGATGGTACTGAATTAATAGTGGGAAACTTTAAAATATCAATGCCAATAATGGATAGAATGTATAATCAGAAGATCAGTAATTTAGTACAGTATTTGAATGATGCACTAAAGCAAATAGACCTAACAGACATATATAGATCACTGCACCCAGTGAAAGCAGAAAAGACATTCTTCTTGAGTGCACATGGATCATTCTGTAGGATGCAACATATTTGGACACAAAACAAGTCTCAATAAATTTGAAAATATTGAAAGCATACAATGTGTATTCTCTGACCATGACCAAATGAGGCTAGAAATTAACAACAGAAAGAGGAAGGAAAATTCGCATATATGTACAAATTAAACAATATACTCAAACAATCAATGAGTTAAGGAGGAAATCAGAAACAAAATTAGAAAATATCTTGAGGTGAATGAAAATAAAAATACAATATGCCAAAGCTTATGGGATGCTGCAAAGGCAGTGTGGACAGGGAAATTTATAGATATAAATGCTTGCATTAAAAAGAAGAAAGACTTTAAATCAGAGACCTAACCTCAAAACTCAAAGAACTAGGATAAAAGAGCAAAATAAACTCAAAATGAGCACAGCAAAGAAATAACAAAGATTAGAGTGGTGATTCACAAAATAGGAAATAAAATCAATAAAGAGAATCAACAAAAGCAAAAGTTGATTCTTTGAAAATATAAATAAAATTGACAAACTTATTGCAACAATGACAAGAAAAAAGGGAGAGAATACAATTAACAAATATCAGAAATGAAAATGGGGACATTACTACACACCACACTGAAATAACAAGTACTATAAAAGGATGCTATGAACACCTGTATGCCAATAAATTAGAAAATCTAGATGAAATGCACAAATTCTTAGAAATGCACAACCTAACTAAAACTGACACAGGAAGAAATAGACCCCAATGAACCAATTACAAGTAAAGGGATTGAATAAGAACTAAAAACGTCCCCAAAAAGAAAAACCCAGGACTAGATGACTTCACAGAGTAATTCTACCAAACACTCCAAGAAGATTTAACTCCAACTCTGCTCAAATGCTTCCCAAAAAGTGGAAGTAAAGGGAATACTCAATTCATTACCTGAAGCCATCACCCTTATAGGAAAGCCAGATACAGATACCACAAGAAAAGAAAATGTCAGGCCAATATCTCTTTTAAAATGTAGATGCAAATATATTCAACAAAATACTAGCAAACCAAATCCAACAGCATATTAAAAGATTTATATACCATGATCAATTGGGATTTTTTTTTTGTCGTTTAAAAATCAACTTTACATAGTTATGATTTACGTAAAATGAAATGCACACGTTATCGGGGTACAGTTTGATGATTTTGGCAAATGTTTATACCCACTCCCACAATCAAGATATAGAAGATTTCCATCACCCCCAAAACCTCCCTCTTACCCCTTTGCAGTTAATCATCTCCCCCAACACCCAGTCATAGACAGCTGCTGATCTGCCATCTGTCACTATAGATTAGTTTTGCCTGTTTAGAATTTCATATAAATGGAATCATACAATCTTTTATGTCTGTCTTCCTTAATTCAGCTTGATGTTTTTGAGGTTCATCCATGTCTTTGTGCATACCAAGTGTGTTCTTTCTTATTGCTGAGTAGTATTTCCTTGTATGCCAAATTTGTTTATCCATTCACCTGTTAATAGACATTTGGGTTGTTACCAGTCTGGGACTATTATGACAAAAGCAGCTATAAGCATTACAAAGCAAGTCTTTTTGTGAATTCATGATTTCATCTCTCTTTGGTGATCAATTGGGATTTATCCCTTGTATGCAAGGGTGGTTCAACATAAGAATAATCAGTTAATGTGATCAACCATATTAAAAGAATGAAGAAAATAAACCACATGGTCATCTCAATTAATGCAGAAAGGAAATTTGCAAAATAGAGCACCATTTCTTAAAAAAAACCCTTAGAACAGTAGGGAATAGAAGGAAATTTCCTCAATGTGATTTAGGGTATATATGAAAATCACACAGTTATTATCCTACTTAATGGTGAAAGAGTGAAAACTTTCCCTTTGAGATCAGGATGAAGACCAGGATGCCAGCTGCAGCAAGTGTTATAAAACATTGTACTGGAAATTCTTGACAGAGCAATTAGGCAAGAGAAAGAAAAGGCATCCAAATTGGAAAGGAAGAAGTAAAATTTTCCCTATTTGTGGATGGTATGATCTAATACACAGAAAAACTGAAAAATTCACAAAAAAACTCCTAAAGTAAATAAATGAATTCAGCAAAGTGGTGGGGTAAAAGATCAACACGCTAAACTCAGTAGTGTTTCTACACACAAGCAATGAACAATCAGAAGAGGAAAACAAGAAAAGAATTCCATTCACAATAGCAACTAAAGCAATCAAATATCTGAGAATGAATGTAACCAAATATTTAAAGGCCTTATATACAGAAATCTACCAAACATTGCTAAAGTAAATTCATATCCTAAGTAAATGGAAGGATACTCTGTGTTCATGGATTGGAAGACTAAATATCATAAAGATGTCAATCCTACCCAAAGAAATTTATAGATTCAATGCAATCCCTATTTAAGTTCCAACAACCTTCTTTGCAGAAATAGAAAAGCCAATCATCAAATTTATATGGAAGGGTAAGGGGCCCTGAATAGCTAAAGTCATCTTCAAAAAGAAGAATGAAATTGGAGGACATATGCTTCCTTATCTTAAACCTCATTACAAAGCCACAGTACTCAAGAAAGCATGGTACTGTCACAAACCACATATATCAATGGAAAAGAATTTGGGACTCAGTAATTAACCCTCACATTTATGGTCCAATGTTTTTGACAAGGAGGTAAAGACCACTCATATAGGAAAGAATAGTCTCTTCAACAAATGGTGCTGGGATAACTCGATTTCCAGTTTGCAGAAAAGGACCCCTATCTTACACAATATACAAATATCAACTCAAAATGGATCAAAGACCTTAATATATGTTAGAAATATTAAACTCCAAGAAGAAAATGTAGATAAGCATCTTCAAGACCTTGTCTTAGGCAATGGTTTCTTACACTTTATACCCAAAACACAAACAACTAAAGAAAAAATAGTTCAATGAGATCTCAATAAAATTAAAAATTTTTATTTCTCAAAGGACTTTCTTGTGAAAGTAAAATGATAACCTACAAAATGGGAGAAAAATTTTGAAACCACATATCTGATAAAATATTAATATCCAGATTATAAAAATAAATCCTTCAACTTAAAACGAAAGGCAAACAACCCAATTTAAAAATGAACAAAATAATTGAACAGATATCTCTCCAAAGAAGACACACAGATGTCTGAAATCACATGAAAAAATGCTCAACATCATTAGCTATCAGGGAAATGCAAATAAAAAACAATGAGATACCATTTCACACCCATTAGAATGGCTGTTATTTAAACAGTGGAAAGTAAGTGTGGGACAGGATGCAGAGAAATAGGAACACTCATTCATTGCTGGTGGCATTGTAAAATGCTGCAACTATATTCGACAAATTGGCAGTTCCTCAGAAAGCTAACTATTGAATTACCATATTTCCCTTCAATTTCACTACTCAGTATATACACAAAATAATTAAAAGCAGGGGCTGGAAAAGTCATTTGCACACTGATGTGCATAGCAACATTATTCACAATTTCCATAAGATGGAAGCAACCCAAGTGTCCGTCAGCCAATGAATGGATAAAGAAAATATGGTACATACATATAATGGAATATTATTCAGCTCTGAAAAGGAATGAAGTCCTGATGCAACCAACAACATGAATGAAGCTTTAGGACATTATGCTGAGTGAAGTAAGCCAGATACAAAAAGACAAATATGTATGATCTCATAGATTCTGAAACAATCAGGATAAGCAAACTCATAGAGTCAGAATCTAGAATATATGTTACCAAGGAATGTGGTGGGGATACAGAATGGGAAACTAGGGCTTAAAATGAACAGGGTTCCTATTTGGAATGATAGAAATGTTTTGGTAAGGGATGGTGGTGATGGTAGCACAACAATGTGAATGCAATTAACAGCACAAAATGTGATTAAAAAGGAAAATTTTAGATTGTATATATAGTAAAAGAATAATTTTAAAAAAAAATCCATGGAACTACACTACACAAACTGTGAACTCTAAAGTAAACCATGGACTTTAAATAATAGCAAAATTATAAAAATCTGCTATCTTAAATTGTAACAAATATTCCACATTGAATCAAGGTGTTGGTTGTTGGGAGATGTATGGGAATCCAGCATTTTATGCATGATTGTTACGTAAACCCACAAGTTCACTAATAAAAAACAGACTTCACATTGAGTGAAATAAGCCAGACACAAAATGACAAGTATTGTATGATGTCACTGATATAATTAGTATCAAACTCAGAGAGTCATATTCTAGAATGTGTTTGACCCAGTGATGAGATTGGGGTAGGGATAGGGAGTTTATGCTTAACTATTTCTGTATGAAATGAAATAATTTTGGTAATGGATGGTGGTAAGAGTAGCACTTACATTGTAAATGTAAGTAACAACAATGAAGTATATATTTGAATATTTGAATGTAGTTAAAAGGAGAATTTGAGGTTGCATAGATGTTACTAAAATACATTTAAAAATCCATGGAACTTTACAACACCAACAGTGAAGCCAAAGTTAAACTATGAACCATAGTTAATAGTACAATTCTGAAAATGTGCTTTCATCAACTGTAACAAATGTACTACACTAAACCAATGTGTTAAAAGAAGGCAGCGGGATTATATATTTAAAGTGCTGAAAGTAAACATACTGTCAACTAAGAATTCTATATCCACTAAAATTTTCCATCAAAACAAATGGAGAAGGGTGATGTCATCAACATGATGACATAAACAGCTACTGAAAACTTCTCTCCAGAGATTCAGTGAAAAAAAGGACAATTCTGAATTGCTTGAAACTCTGGAGGAGTATATAGACTAGAGAAGGAAATTGCAAATGCCAAATTGAAGAAAAAGAAGAAATATCAGGAAGGAATCTTCTGTCGCAGACCAGCTGGTCTACTTCCCTCCCACTCACTCAGTCTCAGGGTGTGAAAGGCACAGAATCAGCAGATGGGACCCTTCCAACCAGGGAAAGAGTCTATAAAATCTCTCACAGCAATGAGACATACCCCCACTGTTTGAAGACCAGGGGGACAGAGGAAGACATTTCAAGGCCCAAGTCAGTGAGGGACAAAGGGACTGAGAAAACATGGGCAGACACTGTGTTTCCAGCCCTGGGTAGAAAGCCCTTCCCCCACCCTTGAGGGAAGCAGCAGCAGGGGGCTGTTTCCTTGTCTTGGGGATGGCTGGAGTAATGGGTCAGATGAGGGAGTACTTTCCCTCAGGTGGAGCCCACATCAAGCCAGATTTTAGCCAGCAAACTGAGGGAATAGGAATCTCAGTTTCAGCTTAACCATGTAGAAGCAGCCTGTGTTCAGAAGCAAAGCAGTTACTGAACAGCACTATCTGCTGGACAGTCTGGAAGTTTCAAGGGAATTGAAACACTTTTAAAAAGATGCTTTAGACCCTTTACTAGGACCACAGGAGCTGGTCTACATGCCCTATGTAGAAACCAGGACCTGTTTTGGCTGAGAAATACAGAAGACCCAACTGTTAAAGCAGGGCTCTAAAACAAACTCAGGTCTTGCTGGCAAGCAGAAACAGAGCACCCCTGGGAGCCAGCAGATTTGTATTACCAAACAGTGTACTCACTGGGGTTCCCAGTGCCTACCTCCCATCCCTGTGGCAGGCCAAAGTTGGGGCCTGATTTTGGGGGTAGGACTGGGGGGCAGAGCCATTCTGACAACTGGCCATCAAGAGAAACAAAGGAATATAAAGATCAAAGAAAGCCAACAGGAAAACCCAAGGCAAAGAGAGAAAACAACCTCCAGAAAAAACTAATCAAGAAAATCAGATGCCTAGATAGCAAAAAATCATGAGCCACACCAGGAAACATGAAGATATGGCCCAGCCAAAGGAACAAACTAACACCTCAACTGAGATTCAGGAGTTGAAACAACTATTTAAAGATATTGGAACAAATCTTCCAAATCAAGTTAAAGGGTTGAAAGAAAATTTGACGAAATAGGTGTCTGTAAGGAAGAAATTGTAAGCTTGTAAAAAAACAAAGGCAAAACTTATGAGAATGAAAGGCACAATAGAAGAGATAAAAAACACAATGGAGATATACAACATCAGACTTGGAAAGGCAGAAGAAAGGGTTAGTGAACTAGAGGACAGAAACTCTGAAATCTTGCACATAAAAGAACAGATAGGGAAAGAATGGAAAAACATGAGCAGGGTCTCAGGGAACTGAATGACAACCAGAAGCATATGAATATACATGTTATATGTGTCCCAGAAAGAGAAGAGAAGGGAAAAGGGGCAGTGTTCCAGTTTGCCAATGCTGCCATTATGAAAAATACCAGAAATGGATTGGCTTTTATAAAGGGGGTTTATTTGGTTACAAAGTTACAGTCTTAAGGAAATAAAGTGTCCAAGGTAAGGCAATGACAACAGGTACATTCAATGGAGAAAGGCCACTGGCATCCAGAAAACCTCTGTAATCTGGGAAGGCACATGGCTGGCATCTGCTTGCTTCCAGATTGCATTTCAAAATGGCATTCTCCAAATGTTGCTCTTGGGGCATTTTGTCCTCTCTTAGCTGCAGCTCTTCCAAAATGTCACTCTCAGTTGCTCTCTAAAATGTCACTCACAGCTTCTCTGCATCTGGGCCTGTGTGGCTTTTTAAAATACTCCAGTGAACCAATGAAGAGCCACCCTGAATAGGTGGGGCAACACCTCCATAGAAATAACCCAATGAAACGTCTCACCCACAGTTGATTGAGTCACATCTCCATGGAAACAGTGAACCAAGAGGTTCCAACCTAATCAACACTAACACCTCTGCTCCTACAAGATTTCATTAAATAATGTGATTTTTTTCTGGGGGATATAATACATACAAACTGGCACAGGCAGAAAGAATAATAAAGGAAATAATCAAAGAAAATATCCCCACTATTATGAAAGACATAAAATTACATGTTCAGGAAGCACAGTGAACTCAAACAGAATTCATCCAAATAGACCTACTCCAAGATACTAATCAGGTTTTCAAATGTTAAAGCAAAGAGAGAATTCTGAAAGTGGCAAGAAGAAAGCAATCCATCACACACAAGGGAAGATCAATAAGAGTAAGTGTGGATCTCTCAGCAGAAACCATGGAGGCAAGGAGGCAGTGGCATGATGCATTCAAGATACTGAAAGAGAAAAATGGCCAACCAAGAATCCTATGTCTGGCAAAACTGTACTTCAAAAATGAAGGTGAGTTTAAAATATTTTCAGATAGACACTGAAAGAGTTCATGAATAGGAGACATCCTCTACAAGAAACACTAAAGGGAGTGCAACAGACTGACAGGAAATGACAGGAGAGAGAGGTTTGGAGAAGAGTGTAGAAAAGAAGGTATTAGGAGACAAAAAGAGGGTAGGGATTGGGCATTTGATGCTGAAGGAGTATAAAATGTTCAAGAGTATTGATTGTATAGATCCAGAAATGGATAGCACAGTACTGTGTGTTGGTAGCACAATGTTGTAAGTACACAGAACAAAGACAGCTATGAAAATAATTGAAAGAGAAAGGTTAGAGATATGTATGATACAATAAGGAAAGATAGTAGATAAAGACTGGGATATCTAGTCAATGACTATTCTAACTTCTTCATCCTGAAAAGGGGTGTCAACGTTATGGGGTAGAAGAATGAGACTGGTTGATGTGCTTGGTACCTCTGGGTTTCAGGGCTTATCTGGTTTAGGAACAATCTGGAGACTATGAGTTCCCGAAAAAATAAACTTGATAAGTAAAATTTTATAGAGACTTAAATAGATCTCAGGGTATTCTTTAGGGATTTCAGGAATACTGTTGGTTGAGGCTTAGCATACTGTGGCCAATTGCAATATTTGCTTGAATCTCCCATAAGAGTAATCTCCAGAATGACCTCTTGACTCTATTTGAAATCTCATAGCCAGTGAAACTTATTTTGTTTCATTTCTTTTTCCCCTTTTGGTGAAGAAGGCATTGTCAATCCCATGATGCCAGGGCCAGGCTCATCCCTGGGAGTCATGTCCCACATAGCAGGGAGAGTAATGAGTTTATTTGCCAAGTTTGGCTTAGAAAGACAGGCCATATATCTGAGCAACAGGGTTTCTCTGGGGGTGACTCTTAGGCATAATTATAAGTATGCTTAGCTTTGCCATTACAGAAATAAGGCTCAAAGGGGAAAGCCTCAAGATTGAGTGTTTGGCTTATTAAATTTGGAGTCCCTAAGGCTTGAGAGAATATCTGGAGTTTTCCATGTGGGGAAGTTTAATAGCTCCACATTTTTTCTCCAGTCCCTCAAGGGACTTTTCAAGTACTTTTTTTAAATTTTCTGCCCCCAAATACTCTGGAATACATCAGGATATTACATTAACCTGTTCAGAATAGCAAGATCTCATTCCCTATCCTAGGTTCAATGTACTTAGGTTGTTTTAATAAACTGACAAGACAGGTTAAATTAGATAGTGTGCTACAGAGAATTTTAGTTCTGGACAAAATAAACATCACATTTTTGGTTTCACAAAGATGTTGAAGTTTTAACATACAGACAATGCCATAGGCCATACAATATATGTCCTTTTATTCTGGCTTATTTCACTCAACATAATGTCCTCAAGGTTCATTCACCTCATTGCACACCTCATGATTTCATTCCTTTCTGTAGCCAGACAAAATTCTATCATATGTATATACCACAGTTCACCTTCCTGCTCATCAGTCTATCTACCCTTGGGCCACCTTAACCATTGACATTCATGAATAATGCTGCCATAAACACCAGCGTGCAAATCTCTATTCATATCCCTGCTTTAGGTTCTTCTGGTCATATACCTAGTAATTAGATTGGCAGATAACATGCCAAAACCACACCCAGCTTACTGAGGAACCATCACACTGCCCTCCAGAGAGGCTGCACAATTCCATTAACCCACCAGCAGTGAAAAGGTACACATCTTTCTCTACATCTCCTCCAGCACTTGTAGCTTTCTGTTTATTTTATTTTATTTTATTTTATTTTATTTTATTTTTTTCAATTTTGACATCCTGTTTACTTCAGGATAAATGATGGAAATGTGTTCTAGAAATTTTAATTCCCACTGTGATCAGCAGACAATTTAAGTAACAATAAGTTGGGAGTCCAGAAGACCAAAAATGATTCAGATCTCTTTCAGAGACCGACTAAGTGCACACTGGTATGCACACAAGCCTGGCCTCGATGATCCCATGTTGCCAACGTTCTGCACCTGAGATCTTCATGCAGTTAAAGGAAGGACAAACACTCTCCCATTATTAGATTGAGTTTTCATGATGGAATGTTTAATGGGACAATGTGAACCCTGAGCATCAATCTAAATCTGTCATAACAGCAGAACTGATTTTGTAACACTTCCAGTAAACTTCAAATATATTTCAAACAACCAAACATATCAAAGTTTTTAGTTTTATTAATCCTCTGGTAAAATCTGCACAATCACGGATCAAGTCATTGAAGAGTCTTTACTCCTTCTGTTATCCAATCTCCAGCTCACTTTTTGCCAGCACCAACATTGGCCTTTGCAGTCCCCCTGACTTTCTTCATTCTGTTCTTGCGTTCCTTTCGCTGTTTTCTGGAGGTCTTTTTCTTCTCATACAGACCATGTCTTGCAAGTCTGTGTTTGGGTTCATTTTTCTTTGCATAATCTAAGGAGTCATAAATCATGCCAAAGCCAGTTGTCTTGCCACCACCAAAATGGGTTCTGAATCCAAATACAAAGATGACATCTGGTGTAGTCTTGTACATTTTGGCTAGTTTTTCCCGAATTTCTGTCTTAGGTACTGTTGCCTTTCCAGGGTGAAGAACATCGATGACCATTTGTTTCCGCTGAAGTAGTTGGTTGGTCATGAATTTCCTGGTCCCGATGGTTACCGTGTCATTCATGATGGCCGGTGATACTCAAGCAGCCAGAGAGGAAAAGAGCTCTGTTTATTTTTAAACAGTTTTATGCACACCTCATACAATCCATCCTAAGTGTACAATCAATGGTTCCTGGTATAATCATATAATTATGCATTCACACCACAATCTACTTGAAAACATTCCCATTTCTTCTGTATATAAAGAAGGGAAAAAAAGAAAGAAAAAATACCACACCCCTCCCTTATATCCTCCTCTTATTTACATTTAGCTTTGGCATATTTTCCTTTGTTACAATTAATGAGAGAATATTAGAGTGTTACTGCTAACTATAGACCTTAGTTTGCATTAATTGTATTTTTCCCATATACTTTCAGTTCCAGTTTGCTAAAGCTGCCACTATGCAAAATACTAGAAAAGGATTGACTTTTATAAAGGGGATTTATTAGGTTAGAAATTTACAGCTCTAAGGCCATGAAAGTGTCCAAACCATGACATCAAGAGGATATCTACACTGAAGAAAGGCTGATGGTGTCTGGAGCACCTCTGTCAGATGGGAGGGCATGAATGGTTGTCATCTGCTGGTCATTTGCTCTGGGTTCTTGTTTCAAGTGGCTTTCTCTGAAATGTCTCTGGGCTCCTGTCTCTCTTAGCTTCTCTCTCTCAGCTCCTGTACATCCTTGCTTGTTCTCCCATGGCTTTTCTCTCTAAGCATTTGGTGGGGTCTTCTCTTAGCTTCTCCAGGACAAACCCTGTGCTTCATTTCTTGGCTTAGCATCTCCAAACATCTTTCTGTCTGCATCTACAAGGCCTGTCTCTGTGTTGGCTCTTAGCTTCTCCTGGAGGCAAACTCTGGATTACATATCTTAGCTTCTCTCCAAAATATGTCTCTCAGCTTCTCTGAGCTCCTTCTCTCATGATCTCTCTTAAAGTACTCCAGTAAACTAATCAAGACCAACTCTGAATGGGCAAGTTACACCTCCATGGAAATAATCTAATCAAACTTCTTGCCCACAGTCAGGTGGATTACATCTCCATGGAAACAACCTAATCAAAAGATCCCACCCATAATAAATCTGCCCCTACAGTATTGTATTAAAAGAACATAGTCTTTCCTGGGGTACATAACAGTTTCAAACGTGCACACATTCTCATTTTTAACACCTCGCAATATTGATGTCCATTGTTCTCATTCATGTAGAAACTTTCTTATATTTGTATAATTAACTACCATCATCATTCACTCTAGATTTCACTACATTTTACAGTGCCAGTTTTTATCCTATAGCTTGCCTTCTGGTGATATAAATGACTCTAGCCTTACTGTTTTCAACCATACTCACACACAGCTTTGTTAGACTTACCATCACCGGTACTGTGAAATCCATTTCCAAACCTTTACAATGAAGCTTATTGAGTATTCTGTTCTTCTTAAGCATCAATTGCCCAATCTCTACCCATTTTCTATCTCCCAATAACCTGTGTTCTCAGCTTTTAACTCTCAATGTTTATTCATCAATGCTAGTTCATATTAATGAGACCATAATATTTGTCCTCTTGTTTCTGGCTTACTTTGCTCAACATAATGTCCTCAAGGTCCATCCACGTTGTTGAAGGCATCATGACTTTTGTCCATCTTACAGCTGCATAATATTCCATCATCTGTATATACCACAATTTGTTTACCCATTCCTCAGTTGCTGGACATTTGGGCTGTTTTCATCTATTGGCAGCTGTGAATGATGTCACTGTATACATTGGTATGCAAATTGTGTCCCTGCTTTCAGTTTTTCTGAGTACATACCTAGCAATGGGATTGCTGGATCATACAGCAATTCTATACTTTGTTTCCTGATGAACTGCCAAACTGCCTTCCAGAGTGGCTGAATCATTCTACAATCCTACCAACAGTGAATAAGTGTACCTATTTCTCCACATCCTCTCCAGCACTTGTAGTTTTCTTTTTTATATATATTGGCCATTCTAATAGGTGTGAGATGATATTTCATTGTGGTTTTGATTTGCATTTCCCTAATCACTAGTGAAGGTGAACATCTTTTCATATGCTTTTTAGCCATTTGTATTTCCTCTTCAGAAAATATCTATCCATGTCCTTTGCCCATTTTTAACTTGTGTTGTTTTCTTGTTGTTGAGTTATAGGATCTTTATGTATATTCTGGATATTAAACCCTTATCTGATCTGTGGTTTCCAAATATTTTCTCCCATTGGGTAGGCTGCCTTTTTACTTTCCTGACAAAGTGCTTTGATGCACAAAGTATTCCATTTTGAGGAGATCCCATTTGTCCATTTCTTCTTTCATTGCTTGCTCTTTGGGTGTAATGTCTAGGAAACTACCTCCTACCATAAGATCTTTAAGATATTTCCCTACATTTTATTCTAAAGGTTTTATGGTCTTAGCACTATTGTTTAGTTTTTTTATTCATTTTGAGAAAATTTTTGTATAAGATGTGAGTGAGGCATCCTCTTTCTTTCTTTTGGCTATGGATATCCAGTTATCTAAGCATCATTTGTTGAAGAGGCTATTCTGTCCCAGTTGAGTGGTCTTGGCTGGTTTATCAAAAATCAATTGTCTGTAGATGAGTCTATTTCTGAACTCTCAATTTGATTCCATTTGTCAGTATATCTATCTTTATGCCAGTACCATGCTTTTTTGACCACTGTAGCTTTGCAATATGATATAAAGTCAGGTATTGTGAGATCTCCCATTTAATTTTTCTTTCTCAAGATATTTTAAGCTATTTTATGCACTCTGCCCTTCCAAATAAATTTGATTATTGGTTTTGCTATTTCTGCAAAATTAGTTGTTGCACTTTGCTGGTATTTTTTTTGAGGATTTTTAAAATCTATATTCAAATGGGATATTTTCCATGATTTTCTTCTTGTTATACCTTTAGTGGGTTTTTGTATGAATGTATTGCTGTCCTAATAGATTTAGACAGGCATTGTCCCCTCCTCTTCAGTTATTTGAAAAATTTGGAAGGCATGGTGGTTTCCCATGTTCTTAAGTGTAAACCAACCCTGTGGGTGTGAACTCATAAGTAGGAACATTTGATGAGGTTACTTCACTTAATGTTTGGCCCAACTCAATCAAGATGGGTCTTAATTCTATTACTGAAGTCTTTTATAAACAGAATGAAATTCAGACAGAAAGATAGCCACAGAAAACAAGAAGCTGAACACTAACAGAACCTGGAAGAGAGGGGAGAATTCAGGAGGGGCCACCATGTACATTGCCATGTGACAGAGTACACAAGGACCAAGGATAATCAGCAGCCAGTCCCAGAATTCCAGTTTTGTGGAAGAAAGCACTGCCTTGGTGATGCCTTGACCTGTACTTCTCTTATCCTTAAGACCATGATCCAATATATTCCCATAATTTAAGTCAACCTATTGCATAGTATTTGAAGCAGCCAAGGAAATTAAAACAGAAGGATTAGCATTACATCTTTTTTGGCGTTGGTAGAATTCATCAGTGAATGTGGTCCTAGAATTTTCTTTATTATGAGGTTTATTATTAATGATTTAAAATATATACTTATTATTGGTTTGTTCATGAATCTGTATATGTTATATGTGTGTTTCTAAGAATTTAATGGTATTCCCCTACGGCTGTTTTTATTTCTGTAAGGTCAGTGGTAATGCCCTACTTTTATTATTTTATTATTTCTGGTTTGGTAACTTGAGTCATATCTTTTTTTTCTTCATCAATATAGCTAAATTTTTTAAATTTCAATTTCTTTGTCTGTCTAGCAGAAGTTATTGATTTTTTCAAAGACCCAACTTTTGCTTTTTTGTTTCTCTTTTTTGTTTTTATTCTCTATTTCATCTATTTTCTTCCTTCTAATACTTTTCAGTTTAGTTTTCCTTTCTCTAGTTCCTTAAGGTGTGAGTTAAGGTTTTGATTTGAGATTTTTTAAAATAAAAGCATTTACAGCTATAAGTTTCTCTCTGAACACCTCCTTTACCTCATCCCATAAGCATTATTATACTGTATTTTCATCTTCTTTCATCTCAGTACTTTCAAATTTCCCTTGTGATTTCTTTTTGACCCATTGATTAAGAATGCTTTGTTTAATTTCTACATATTTATGAATTTTACAGTTTTTATTCCATTTTATAACTTCATTCCATTATATTTGGAGTAGATATTTTGGATTATTTCAATTTTTAAAATTTATCAAATTGTTCTGTGGCTTAACATATCAGCTCTTCTGGAGAATGATCCATGTACACTTGAGAAGAATATATAGTCTGCCATTGGTGGGTGTTCTATATATGTCTGTTAGGTCTAGTTGGTTATAGTAGCCTATAAGTACTCTATTTCCTTATTGATCTATTGTCTATATGTTATAGAAATTTTTGGAAGTGGTGTTTTGAAGTATCCAACTATTATTATAGAACTATCTATTTCTCCACTCATTTCTGTTAATGTTTGCCTCATACATTTTGGGGCTCTGTTGTTAGGTTCATATATGTTTTATTTAATTTTTATTTCATAATCATAAACTTAACTCTGAAATCTAGCCAAACTTGGAGAGGGAGGAAAATATGGAACCCAAAGAACTGCAGTGATTGCACAAATATTATAGGAATCTGTGAGCAGACTTGGGGTGCTTGGGTGCTCTCCTGAGGTACAAAAGTAATGGTTTGGTTGTCAAGATATGACACAAATACATTAAATTATAGTTCTCCACAGTTGGCAATGTTGATCTTCTTGCAGGTCTTGCCAATCCTGGATGCAAAGTTTCCATGGCTTCTACAATATTCATGTCCTCTTTCATCATGCCAATGACCATCTGCTTAACATCTATATACTCTGTCCTAGCACTGTATATTGAAAATTTGGAACCATTTGTGTTGTCTAGCATTTCCATGGGCAAGGTGCCAGGACCCATATACTTAATGATGAAGTTCCCATCATCAAGTTTTTCCTCATAGATGGACTTTCTACCAGTGTTTTAACTTAAAATCTCTTTTGTCTGATATTAGTATAGAACTCCAGCTTTCATTTGGTTAATAGCTGTATGGAATATTTTTTCATCCCTTCACTTTCAACCTATTTGGGTCTTTTGATTTAAGGTGAGTCAATTTAAACAGCATATAGTTGTGTCACAGTTTTTACCCATTCTACCAATTTTGGTCTTTTGATTGGAGAGGTAAATCCTTTTACATTTAAATAATTACTGAGACAGAACTTAAATCTGTCATTTTGTTATCTTTTTGCATGTCATACACTTTTCCTCCTTCATTTCCTCTTTTTTTTGCATTCAGTTGATCTTTAGTAGTGAACCATTTTGATCCCTTCTCATTTCCTTGTGTGTGTATGTTGATGAGTATGTTTTATATATTTTCATTGTGGTTATGAGAATTTGTTTCAACATCTTAAATCTATAAAAATTCTAGTTTTCATTTATACCAACTTAACACAAATAGCACACATAAAGTCTGCTGCTATACTTCTCTGTCTCTCTTATATTGTCTTTCTCACAATTACTCCATTGTATGCCCCATACTGTAAATCTTTACTTATTTTTATGCATTTATGTTTTAAATACTGTAAGACATAAAAAGTAGAGGAGCAAACAAAATACATAACACTGGAATTTAGGTTTACCTAGGTAGTTTCATTTCCAAGAAGATATTTATTTTGTCATATGGCTTCATGTTATTGTCTGATGGCCTTTCATTTCAATCTGAATGACTAACTTTAGTATTTCTTGAAGGGCAGGTCTAGTGGTAATGAATTCACTGCTATTTCTAATCTGAAAATATCTCAACTTCTGCCTTTGTGTTTTTAATTTCAATTTTGTTGAGATATATTCGCATATATAAAATTATTCACAGTATACAATCAATTGTTCACAGTACCATTATATAGTTTTGTATTCATCACAATTAATCTTTGAACATTTTCATTACCACAAGAAAATAATAAAAACAAGAATTAAAGTAAAAAAGAACACCCAAAACATCCCACCTCCATCTCTCAATATTATTCATTTACTTTTTGTCCCCATTTTTATACTCATTTGCGCATACACTGGATAAGGGAGTGTGAGCCAGAAGGTTTTCACAATCACATAGTCACACAGTGTAAGCTATGTAGTTACACAATCATCTTCAAGAATCAAGGCTACTGGATTGCAGTTCAACAGTTTAATCTATTTCCTTCTAGCTATTCCAATACACTAAAAACTAAAAAAGGGTATCTATATAATGCATAAGAATAACCTCTAGAATATCCTCTTGACTCCAGTTGAAATCTCTCAGCCACTAAAACTTTATTTTGTTTCATTTCTCTTCCCCTTTTTTGTCAAGAAGCCTTTCTCAATCCCATGATGCTGGTTCCAGGTAAACCTCTGGGAGCCATATCCCATGTTGGGGGGAGGGCAGCAAGTCCACCTGCCAAGTTGGCTTAGAGAGAGAGGCCACATCTGAGCAACAAAAGAGGTTCTATGGGGGTGATTCTTAGATACAATTATAAGTAGGCTTAGCCTCTCATTTCTAATAATAAGCTGCACAAGGGCAAGCCCCAAGATCGAGGGCTTGTCTTTCTAATTTGGTAGTCCCCAATGCTTTTGAGAATATCAGAAATTCCACAGGTGGGAAAGTTTTTCCCCAGTTCCTCAAGGGGATTTTGCAAATCAATTTTTATCTGCTGAAATTACTCTGGGATGTATTGGGGCTTCACACTAAACTGTACAAACCATCCAGATCTCACTCTCAATTCAAAATTCCATGTAATTATGGTGTTTGAAAGAACTGACCATACAAGTTAAATTATATAGTGTACTACAGAAAATATAGATATTGCAATAAATAAACATCTCTTCCTTTGGCTGCACATGTAAGTTGAAGTTTTAAAGCACTGTTGATATCATCCTTTAGCCTTTAGTCTAATTTAACTTAATCCTACCCAAGTCCATTTCTTTCATATCTCTAATTGAAGTCTGATCTCTTTTTCACCTTCTTTAACAGTTGCTGTATGGGGTAATACTGACATTCATAGCTTCCAAACTTGGAGCCCCCTCTTGAAGTTTGGCTCTGAGTCTCAGGCATCACATCACACAGGTACCCAAAGTTCCAGGGACAGATCAGTTTATACACTAGAGCTCAGCATCTCAGAATTTAGAAACAGCCATTACAACTCAGGAATAGATGTAACTGCTGTAAGAGATTACAATCTAGGAACTTTTACCAAAAACTTACCCTGATAACCTATGCTTTCAGATTCTACTCAGAGGTTGCACATTACAGTTTGTACATATTAGTGAGGTATTATAATGTTTCTCTTTTCATTTCTGGTTTATTTCACTAGACATACTATCACCAAGGTCCATTCACCTAGTTGCATACCTCACAATTTCATTCCTTCTAATAGTCACTCAATATTCCATTATATGTATACACCACAGTTACCCATTCTATTCATCAGTCAATGTACCATTATGCTGCCTACATTCATTGTGAATTGTGAATACTGCCACAGTAAACCCCACTGTTCAAATGCACATTTGTGTCCCTGTTCTCATTTCTTCAAAGTATAAACCCAATAACAGAGGAGGTAGAATTTAACAAGTGATTATGACTACTGAGTCATTATATAGCTAATTCTTTTTTTCTAGTGTATTAGAGTAGCCAGAAGGAAATACCAGAAAATATTGAATGGTAACCCAGTAGCCTTATTCTTTGATATTTATTGTATAACTACATAACTTTTTTCTTGTGACTGTGTGATTGTAAAAATAGTTATGTGACTCTATCTGTGGTATTTAAAAAGAAATTTCAAATAGAGAAAATACAAGCAAACCAAATCCAACAGAATAATATAAATAACATGCATCATGACCAAATGGGATTTATCCCAGGAATGCAAGAGTAGTTCAACATAAGAAAATCAAACAATGTAATATACCACATTAATAGAAGGAAGGAAAAAATTCACAATAATCTCAATTGATATAGAAAAGGCAATGGAAAAAATCCAACACCCTTTCATGGTAAAAGCTCTCTGTAAACTAGAAATAGAAGGGAACTTATTCATCATGGCAAACACATTTATGGAAAACCACAATGGTGAAACACTGAAACCTTTTCAAGACAAGGATACCTCCTCTGTGAGTTCTATTTGACATACTACTGGTAATTCTAGCCAGAAAGTAAAAGAAATAATAGGAATCCACATTGGAAAGTTAAAAGTAAAACTGTCTGTTCACAGGTGATGTAATCTTCTATGTAGAAAAGTTTAAATAATTCAAAAAAACCTTTTAGATTTAATTAAAAAATCAGCTAAGTTGTAGGATATAAAATAAACATGCAGAAGAAATACATTGTATTTCTATAACACAAGCAAAGAACAATCCATCAAAGAAACTAAGAAAGTTCCATTTAAAATATTTTTAAATATTTGTGGAATAAGTTTAATTAAGAAGATGCAAGGTTTGTACACTAAAAACTATGGGTGGCCATTATTGCTGAAAGAAGTTAAGGAAGACCTAAATAATTGAAAAGACATCCCAAAGTAATCTACAGAAATGAAATCCCTATGGAAATTCCAATTGCATTGAAATAAACAGTATTTATAGCAAATATGGAAAGGGCAATCTTCATATTCAAATGGATTTTTGAAGCCCACAAAAATCCAAAATAATCCTTAATAAGAACAAAGTTGGAGGATATCACTTTCCAATTTCAATACTTACTACTAAGGTACAGTAATTAAAACAGTTTAGTACTGGCACTGGTATAGACATATAGGTCAATGAAATAGTATTAAGTTTAGAAATAAACCCACACATTTATGGCAAAATGATTTTCAACAAGTGTGCAAAAATCATTCAATGTAGAAATAGTACCTTCAACAAATATCACTAGGAAACTGGATATTCACATGCAAAGGAATGAATTTGGTTCCTAACTCACACCATATAAAAATATTAATTCAAAATGGATCAAGGATATAAATATGAGTCAAAATCATAAAAACTTTAGAGAAAAATATAGGTGTAAATCTTCATTAACTTGAATTTAGAAATGGATTCTTATATATGACACTAAAAACACAAGCAACAAAAGAAAACACATATGAATTGGCCTTCAGCAAAATTGGAAACTCTTATGAATCAAAGACATTATGGTGAAAATAAAAAAGCAACCTACAAAATGGGAGAAAATAGCTGCAAATCATATGTCACATAGGGGTTCAATATCAGGAATATATAAAGAGCACTTCACAAATAACCCATTAAGAAAGGGCAAAGGGGAGGGTGACATCAGCAAGATGGTAGAGTAAGACACCACTGTAGAATTCACCCCTTAGAAACATTGAAAATGAGCAGAATCTCTCAGAATCAACTCCCCCAAAACTCTTGGAAATGATTGAGAACAGAAAACAACTCAACAAATGTTGAATTTGTAAAAAGAAAACATAAAAGTGGTAGGAAAGCCACAAAATGTGTTTATTTCCAGGCCTCTCCTGCTCACTTGTTTCTGCACAGGAGTTTGAACAACCCATAGTAGAAGTGAAGGTCTCTGGGGACTGATTATTGGTGCACCTAAATGAAAATATTGGGTTTCTTTTTACATTGGCCCCAACTGGATCTATGGAAGATGGACTCAGAACACTTGTCTGGTTTGCCTAACACAGAATTTACCTGGTGAGGAGAAGTAGCATGGAGAAGTGGAGAAGAGTGGTACAGTAGAGCCAGCATTGAACGGTAGAACAGAGTGGTGGAGAGAACCTGAGTTGAACAGAACCACCTGGTGTGAAAGACTGTGGCTGAGACAAAGAACACAGCTAAGGGCCTCAGAAAGAAAATCTGGGGAGAGAAATTCCTTTTATGCAGGGGAAACAGTCACACATAAGGAGAATTCTTGAAAACTACTGCACATTGCCAGAACAAAATATATGCTTAGAAAGACCTGAAAATAACTTAATTAATTGCTCACCATGGGCTGATCTATAGGTTTCGTATAAACAGGGCTAAGAATTGAAGGAGAGCCACAACAGAAAATTACACTAAAACCCTGGAGAAGGGGAGTACCTGACTTCCAGAATTATCAATCAAAAATATTCAAATGCCTAGTCTTCAAGAAAAGATTACAAGACATACAAAAAAAAAAAAAGGAACAGAATAAAACAATGAAAGAAATACAAGACAAAGAAAGAAATACAAGACATACAAAAAAAAAAAAAAAAAAAAGGAACAGAATAAAACAATGAAAGAAACCAAGACATTGAAACAACTACTTGCTTAAAGACATGGTCAACTATCCAAAATAAGTTGAATGAACTAATGGAAAATATGGACATACAGCAATAGAAATAAGGACATCAGGAAGACAATTCATATGACATAGCATATTAAAATCAAACTATTGAATGCTATAGATAGAATTCTTACAGTCTTATGAGAGAAGCAACTGTCACATATATGGGGGTCTCAACCAAGATTAAATGCTGATATCATATTGGCAACTACGAAAATAAGAAGGCATTGGAATGACATTTAAAGTGGTGAAAGGAAAAAGATCTCAACCAAGAATTCTATGTCCATCCAAACTGTCTTTCATAAATGAGAGAAAGATTAAGACTTTCCAAAGCAAATGAAAGCTGGGGGGGGGGTATGTCACTAATATTTCAGCCCTACAGGAAATGCTATGGTGATTTCTGCAAGTTGAAAGGAAAGAACACTAGACAATACATCACAATACATCACAACCACATGAAGAAATAAAGATCTCCAGTGAAGGTAACAGCATTGGTAAATATAAGTGCCTATATTTTTATTTTTTTTGTATTTTGTTTTGTAACACCACTTTTAACTTTCTACAGGATTTAAAAGGCAAATGCATAAAACATCATAAATCAATAGTTTTGGACACATATATATGTAATTTCTTACACAAACTACATAAAGGTGGGGAAGAAAGAGGAATATAGGAACATAGTTTGTGCATGCTATTGAACTTAAGTTTCTATGAAATCAAGATTGTAGATTTAGGATGTTAAGTTAAATCACCATGATGTTAACAAAGAAAATATAGGTGGATATGCCAAAAAAAAAAAGCAACAAAAAGTGGGGGAAACAAAAGGGTATAGGAACAGTGTGTATTCTATGGAAGTTAAATTGCTATCAAATCAAATATGATTGTTGTGGATTTAGGATGTTGAATTTAAGCCCCATGGTAACCACAAAGAAAATATCTAAAAAAATATACACAGAAGAAAATGAGAAGAGACTTATGGTTTGAAGCTGTTATGAACCCCAGACATGATCATGTTCTTAAAGTTAATTCATTCTGTGAGTGAGGGCCTATTGTGGCTGGAACCTTTTGATTAGGTTATTTCAGTTGAGGCATGCCCCAGATAGGTCTTAATCCTCTTACTAGATCCCTAAATAAGAGCATGAAATAGAGAAAAAGCACAGAAGCTGAGAGAGAAGGGCATGAACAGTAGTTCAGAAAGAAAGCCAAAGTTGAGAAGCCAGAAGATGAAAACAATGAAACCTGGAGATAAGGACCAGCAGATGCTGCCTTCTGCCTTGCCATGTGAGAGAGGAACCAAGGATTGCCAGATTGTCTGCTGATACCTTGATTTTGACATAAACACGTCCTCAGAACTGTAAGCTTATAAACTAATAAATCCCCTGTTCTAGTTTGCTAATGCTGCTGGAATGCAAAACACAATAAATGGATTGGTTTTATAAAAGGGGGGTTATTTGGTTACACAGTTACAGTCTTAAGGCCATAAAGTGTCCATCAACAAAGGGTATCTTCACTGGAGAAAGGCCATTGGCATCCAGAAAACCTCTGTTGGCTGTGAAGGCATATGGCTGGCATCTGCTTGCTCTCAGGTCATGTTTCAAAATGGCATTCCCAAAAATATCTGCATTGGCTTCCAACGGCCATCTTCAAAATGTCTGTCTCAGCTCCAGCTAGCTGTGAGCTCCCTCTTTCTGAGCTTATATAGTGCTCCATGAAACTAAACAAGGCCCATGCTGAATGGGTGGGGCCACACCTCCATGGAAATTATCCAGAGTTATCACCTACATTTGGGTAGGTCACATCTCCATGGACATTGAACCAATAGGTTTCAACCCAACCCACACTAACACATCTGCCCCCACAAGAATGCCTTAAAGAATATGGCTTTTTCTGGGGGACATAATATATACAAACTGGCACATCCCCATTGTTAACAGCCAGCCTATTTCTGGTATATTGGATTTTAGCAATTTAGCCAACTAAAATAGGACTCAAAATGCTACACTACAAATAATAAAACAAGAAAGTAGAAATTATTGGTAGAACTGAGGGACAAAAATGGTTTAAGACTTACAAATACAAAACAGCAAAATGTTAGAAGAAAGTCCTGCATTGTTAGTAGTTACTTTAAATGTAAATGGATTAAACTCCCAATCAAAAGACAGGAAATGGCAAAATGTTTATTAAAAAGGCTGACCCAACAGAATGCTGTTCACAAAAGTCTCACCTTAAATTAAAGGCCATAAGAAGGTTGAAAGTAACAGGAGGGATAGAAAAATATACCATGCAAATAATAATCAAAGGACAGTGGGGTAAATATTGATATAAAATAAAAATGACTTTGAAATAAAAAAAAACTGTTATAAGAGAAAAAAGAAAATGATATACTGATAAATAGGTAAATTCAAAAGAAGATATAACAATTATATGCAGGCATTCCTCATTTTCTTCCACTTTGTGGATATTGCATCTTTTACAAATTGAAGGTGCAATGCTTTGGAACTGCATGTGCCCCAGAAAATCACATTCCTAAAGTTAATTCATTCCTGTGAGTGTAAACTTATTGTAAGTAGGACATTTTGATGATGTTACTTCAATGAAGTTTTGGCCCAGTGTGGGACTTAATCTTCTTATTGGAACTCTTTATAAGAGAATGAAATTCAGACAAAGAGAGAGAAAGCCACAGAAGCAAGATGTTAGAGGAAACAAAACCTAGAAGAGAAGGGAGAGACCAGCATATGTCACCATGTGCATTGCCATGTGTCAGAGAAGTACAGGATCACCAGCAGCTAGTCTTCAGGAAGAAAGCATTGCCTTGATGATGCCTTTATTTGGACATTCTCATGGCTTCAAACTGTAAGCTAATAAATTACCATCATTAAAAGATACCATTTCATGCTATCTGCTTTGAGCAGCCTAGCAACCAAAATCAGAAGTTTCGGGAAAATTGCATCAATCAAGTCTATCAGCCCCATTTTTTCAACAATTGTGCTCACTTCATATCTCTGTCACATTTTGGTAATCTCACAATATTTTAAACTTTTTCATTATTATATCTGTTATGGTGATCTGTGATCAGTGATCTTTGATAATACTATTATAATTTTTTGGGTGCCAATAAACTCACCCATATAAGACAGTGAACTTAATAAATGTTGCATGTGTTCTGACTGCTCCACTGACCAGCCATTCCCCCATTTCTTTCTCTCACTTTGGGTGCCACTATTCTCTGAGACACAATGATATTTAAATTAGGTAAATTAATAACCCTACAATGAGATCTTAGTGTTCAAGTGAAAGGAAGAGTCTTGTAAGACCATTGCTGCCATAGATAGTGATTCCTCTGATAGATATGAGCAAAGTGAATTGACAACATTCTGAAATGGAGTCACTATTCTAGATGATATTAAAAACATTCATGTTTCATGGGCAGAGGTTAAAATATCAACATTAACAATTAGGGAGAAGTTGATTTCAACCCTCATAGATAGCTTTCAAGACTTCAGTGGAGGAAGGAACTGAAGATGTGGTGGAAAGAGCATGAGAACTAGAAATAGAAGTGGAGCCTGAAGATGTCACTGAATTGCTACAATTTTTGATGAAACTTTAACAGATGAGGAGTTGATTCTTTATTGGTAAGCAATATGTGTTTTCTTTAAATGAAATATACACTTGGTGAAGATGTTGTGATTATTGCTGAAATGAAAATAAAGGAGTCATAATATTACACTAACTTAGTTGATAAATCAGGGGCTGGGTTTGAGAGGATTGACATCAATATTGAAAGAAATTCTACTGTGGGCAAAATGCTATCAAATAGCATCACATGTTACAAATATTTGGGGGAAGAAAGAGTCAGCCAATGTGGCAAAATTCATTGTCTTATTTTAAGAAGTTGTCACAGTGGTCACAAAATTTAGCAACCACCACCCTGATCAGTCAGCAGCCATCAACATCAAGGCAAGACCCTCCACCAGCAAAAAGATTATAACTTGCTAAAAGGGCAGATGATGGCTAGCATTTTTAAGAATAAAGTATTTTTAAACTAATGTGTGTACTTTTTTGGACATACTGCTATTGCATAATTAACAGATAGACTACAGTGTAGTGTAAATATAATTTTACATGAACTGGGAAACCAAACAATTTGCTTGATTTGCTTTATTTTGTTATTCACTTTATTGCAGTGGTCTGGAACTGAAGCTGCAATATCTCTGAGGTATGTCTGTATATATGTACATAAAGCATAGCCCTAAAATATAAAATACAAATATTGTGTCATTGGAGGAAGTAAAAGAAGGTTCTCCATTAATAGTAGGAGACTTCAACACACCACTTTCAATAATGGATAGAATATGTAGTCAGAAGATCAATAATGAAATTGAACAGCTTGATAATATTATAAACCAACTAAACCTAACAGACTTATATTGAACACTTTTCCCAACAACAGTAGCATACACATTTTCTGGTGCACATGGGTCATCTACTAAGCAAGACTATATGTGAGGTCAAATAAAAGTTTCAATAGACTTAAAATATTGAAATCATATCTTCTCCAACAAGAATGGGATTAAGCTAGAAATTAAAACAGGGAAAATGGAAAAAATACAAATATAGGGAGATTAAAAGACACATGCTTAAACAACAATTGATCAAAGAAGAAATCACAAGGGAAATTAGAAAATATCTTAAGGCAAAGGCAAATGAATAAAATACCAACTCATATGGGAAGTTGCAAATGCAGTGCTGAGAGGG
The DNA here is from genome assembly GCF_015220235.1 of Choloepus didactylus. NCBI lineage: Eukaryota > Metazoa > Chordata > Mammalia > Pilosa > Megalonychidae > Choloepus > Choloepus didactylus. The sequence continues at coordinate 62,205,127 of NC_051334.1, read as the reverse complement.
AAGTTTATACCTCTAAATGTGTACATTAAAAATAAATATCTTAAATCAGAGTCCTGACCTCACAACTGAAAATACAATAAAGGAAGAACAAAGTAAGTCCAAAGAGTGTGAAGGAAGGAAATAACAAATATTAGTGTGGACATAAATGAAATAGAGAAGAAAAAGCAATAAAGAGAATAAATGAAACTAAAAGTTCTCTAAAAAGATAAAATTAACACACTTTAGCTAGGCTTCTAAAGAAAAAATAGAGGGCCAAAATAATTTAAATCAGAAATGAAATGGGGACACTACTATTGACCCACAAAAGCGAAAAGTATTAAAAGAGAATAATATGAAAAATTGTACACCAAAGATGATAATAGAGATGAAATTGATAAATTCCTGGAAAGCACACAAGTTACAACTATTGACTCAGGAAGAGAGAGAATATGCAAACAAACCAATAACAAGTAAAGACATTGAATCTGTAAACAAAAAACTCCTAACAAAGAAAAGTCTAGGACAGAAAACAACAAAACATCAGTTAAAGAAATGAAAGAAGACCTAAATAAATAAAACGCATGCTATTCATGGATTAGAAGAATGTGTGCTGTTAAGATGCCAGTTCCATGAAAACAAATTTGTAGATTCAACAAAATCTGAATCAAGTTTCCAACAGCCTTCTTTGGAAAAGTAGACAAGCCAACCATCCAGTTTATATGGAAAGCTAAGGGGCCCAGAATAGCCAAAACCACCTTGAAATGAAGAACAAATTTGGAGGACTCACATTTCCCAGTTTCAAAACCTACTACAGAAATATTGCAATGAGAAAAGTGTATTATGGCAAAAGAAAAGACACAAACAAATGGAACTGGTCTGAGAGTTTGGAAATAAACCCTAATGTATATGTATATGACAAATTGATTTTTTTTTGATTTTTTTTAATCATCATTTTATTGAGATATATTCACATACCACGCAGTCATACAAAACAAATTGTACTTTCGATTGTTTACAGTACCATTACATAGTTGTACATTCATCACCTAAATCAATCCCTGACACCTTCATTAGCACACACACAAAAATAACAAGAATAATAATTAGAGTGAAAAAGAGCAATTGAAGTAAAAAAGAACACTGGGTACCTTTGTCTGTTTGTTTCCTTCCCCTACTTTTCTACACATCCATCCATAAACTAGACAAAGTGGAGTTTGGTCCTTATGGCTTTCCCAATCCCATTGTCACCCCTCATAAGCTACATTTTTATACACAACTGTCTTCGAGATTCATGGGTTCTGGGTTGTAGTTTGATAGTTTCAGGTATCCACCACCAGCTACCCCAATTCTTTAGAACCTAAAAAGGGTTGTCTAAAGTGTGCGTAAGAGTGCCCACCAGAGTGATCTCTCGGCTCGTTTTGGAATCTCTCTGCCACTGAAGCTTATTTCATTTCCTTTCACATCCCCCTTTTGGTCAAGAAGATGTTCTCCGTCCCACGATGCCGGGTCTACATTCCTCCCCGGGAGTCATATTCCACGTTGCCAGGGAGATTCACTGCCCTGGGTGTCTGATCCCACGTAGAGGGGAGGGCAGTGATTTCACCTTTCAAGTTGGCTTAGCCAGAGAGAGAGGGCCACATCTGAGCAACAAAGAGGCATTCAGGAGGAGACTCTTAGGCACAAATATAGGGAGGCCTAGCCTCTCCTTTGCAGCAACCGTCTTCCCAAGGGTAAAACTTATGGTAGAGGGCTCAACCCATCAAACCACCAGTCCCCTATGTCTGTGGTCATGTTAGCAACCATGGAGGTGGGGTAGGCGAATACCCCTGCATTCTCCACAGGCTCCTCAAGGGGGCACTACATCTTTTTTTTTTTTTCCTTGTTTTTCTTTTTTCTTCTTTATTTAACTTTCCCTTCTTTTTTAAATCAACTGTATGAAAAAAAAAAGTTAAAAAGAAAACAAACATACAATAAAAGAACATTTCAAAGAGACCATAACAAGGGAGTAAGAAAAAGACAACTAACCTAAGATAACTGCTTAACTTCCAACATGTTCCTACTTTACCCCAAGAAAGTTACATAATATAGCAACATTTCTGTGAACTTGTTCCTACTATATCCATCCGAAATTAACAGACCATAGTCATTTCTGGGCATCCCCAGAACGTTAAATAGCTTATCTGTTCTTCTTGGATTATTGTTCCCCCTTTCTTAATTGCTCTCTACTGCTAGTTCCCCTACATTCTACATTATAAACCATTTGTTTTACATTTTTCAAAGTTCACATTAGTGGTAGCATATAATATTTCTCTTTTTGTGCCTGGCTTATTTCGCTCAGCATTATGTCTTCAAGGTTCATCCATGTTGTCATATGTTTCACCAGATCGTTCCTTCTTACTGCCGCGTAGTATTCCATCGTGTGTATATACCACATTTTATTTATCCACTCATCTGTTGAAGGACATTTGGGTTGTTTCCATCTTTTGGCAATTGTGAATAATGCTGCTATGAACATTGGCGTGCAGATATCTGTTCGTGTCACTGCTTTCCGATCTTCCGGGTATATACCGAGAAGTGCAATCGCTGGATCGAATGGTAGCTCTATATCTAGTTTTCTAAGGAACTGCCAGACTGACTTCCAGAGTGGCTGAACCATTATACAGTCCCACCAACAATGAATAAGAGTTCCAATTTCTCCACATCCCCTCCAGCATTTGTAGTTTCCTGTTTGTTTAATGGCAGCCATTCTAACCGGTGTTAGATGGTATCTCATTGTGGTCTTAATTTGCATCTCTCTAATAGCTAGTGAAGCTGAACATTTTTTCATGTGTTTCTTGGCCATTTGTATTTCCTCTTCAGAGAACTGTCTTTTCATATCTTTTGCCCATTTTATAATTGGGCTGTCTGTACTATTGTCATTGAGTTGTAGGATTTCTTTGTATATGCAAGATATCAGTCTTTTGTCAGATGCATGGTTTCCAAAAATTTTTTCCCATTGAGTTGGCTGCCTCTTTACCTTTTTGAGAAATTCCTTTGAGGTGCAGAAACTTCTAAGCTTGAGGAGTTCCCATTTATCTATTTTCTCTTTTGTTGCTTGTGCTTTGGGTGTAAAGTCTAGGAAGTGGCCGCCTAATACAAGGCCTTGAAGATGTTTTCCTACATTATCTTCTAGGAGTTTTATGGTACTTTCTTTTATATTGAGATCTTTGGTCCATTTTGAGTTAATTTTTGTGTAGGGGGTGAGGTAGGGGTCCTCTTTCATTCTTTTGGGTATGGATATCCAACTCTCCCAGCCCCATTTGTTGAAAAGACCATTATGACTCAGTTCAGTGACTTTGGGGGCCTTATCAAAGATCAGTCAGCCATAGATCTGAGGGTCTATCTCTGAATTCTCAATTCTATTCCATTGATCTATATGTCTATCTTTGTGCCAGTACCATGCTGTTTTGGCAACTGTGGCTTTATAATAAGCTTCAAAGTCAGGGAGTGTAAGTCCTCCCACTTCGTTTTTCTTTTTTAGAGTGTCTTTGGCAATTCGAGGCATCTTCCCTTTCCAAATAAATTTGATAACTAGCTTTTCCAAGTCTGCAAAGTAGGTTGTTGGAATTTTGATTGGGATTGCATTGAATCTGTAGATGAGTTTGGGTAGAATTGACATCTTAATGACATTTAGCCTTCCTATCCATGAACATGGAATATTTTTCCATCTTTTAAGGTCCCCTTCTATTTCTTTTAGTAGAGTTATGTAGTTTTCTTTGTATAGGTCTTTTACATCTTTGGTTAAGTTTATTCCTAGGTACTTGATTTTTTTAGTTGCTATTGAAAATGGTATCTTTTTCTTGAGTGTCTCTTCAGTTTGTTCATTTCTAGCATATAGAAACATTACTGACTTATGTGCATTAATCTTGTATCCCGCTACTTTGCTAAATTTATTAGCTCTAGTAGGTGTATCATCGATTTCTCAGGGTTTTCTAGATATAAGATCATATCATCTGCAAACAATGACAGTTTTACTTCTTCTTTTCCAATTTGGATGCCTTTTATTTCTTTGTCTTGCCGGATTGCCCTGGCTAGCACTTCCAGCACAATGTTGAATAACAGTGGTGACAGCGGGCATCCTTGTCTTGTTCCTGATCTTAGAGGGAAGGCTTTCAGTCTCTCACCATTGAGTACTATGCTGGCTGTGGGTTTTTCATATATGCTCTTTATCATGTTGAGGAAGTTTCCTTCAATTCCTACCTTTTGAAGTGTTTTTATCAAAAAGGGATGTTGGATTTTGTCAAATGCTTTTTCAGCATCTATTGAGATGATCAATTGATTTTTCCCTTTCGAGTTTTTAATGTGTTGTAATACATTGATTGTTTTTCTTATGTTGAACCATCCTTGCATGCCTGGAATGAACCCCACTTGGTCATGGTGTATGATTTTTTTAATGTGTCTTTGGATTCGATTTGCAAGTATTTTGTTGAGGATTTTTGCATCTATATTCATTAGGGAGATTGGCCGGTAGTTTTCCTTTTTTGTAGCATCTTTGCCTGGTTTTGGTATTAGATTGATGTTAGCTTCATAAAATGAGTTAGGTAGTGTTCCATTTTTTTCAATGTTTTGAAAGAGTTTGAGTAAGATTGGTGTCAGTTCTTTCTGGAAAGTTTGGTAGAATTCCCCTGTGAAGCCATCTGGCCCTGGGCATTTATTTGTGGGAAGATTTTTGATGACTGATTGGATCTCTTTGCTTGTGATGGGTTGGTTGAGGTCTTCTATTTCTTCTCTGGTCAGTCTAGGTTGTTCATATGTTTCCAGGAAATTGTCCATTTCCTCTACATTATCCAGTTTGTTGCCATACAGTTGTTCATAGTATCCTCTTATAATTTTTTAAATTTCTTCGGGATCTGCAGTTATGTCCCCTTTTTCATTCATTATTTTGTTTATATGGGTCTTCTCTCTTTTTGATTTTGTCAGTCTAGCTAGGGGCTTGTCAATCTTGTTGATCTCAAAGAACCAACTTTTGGTGATATTTATCCTCTCTATTGTTTTTTTGTTCTCTATGTCATTTATTTCTGCTTTAATCCTTGTTATTTCTTTTCTTCTACTTGGTTTAGGATTGGTTTGCTGTTCATTTTCTAGCTTCTTCAGTTGATCCATTAGTTCTTTGATTTTGGCTCTTTCTTCCTTTTTAATATATGCGTTTAGTGCTATCAATTTCCCTCTTAGCACTGCTTTTGCTGCATCCCATAGGTTTTGGTATGTTGTGTTCTCATTTTCATTCGTCTCTATATATTTAGCAATTTCTCTTGCTATTTCTTCTTTAACCCACTGATTGTTTAGGAGTGTGTTGTTTAACCTCCAGGTATTTGTGAATTTTCTAAGTCTCTGATGGTTATTGGCTTCTAATTGTATTCCATTGTGGTCAGAGAATGTGCTTTGAATAATTTCAATCTTTTTAAATTTATTGAGGCTTGTTTTATGTCCCAGCATATGATCTATTCTGGAGAAAGTTCCATGAGCACTAGAAAAGTATGTGTATCCTGGTGATTTGGGATGTAATGTCCTGTATATGTCTGTTAAATCTAATTCATTTATCAGATTGTTTAGGTTTTCAATTTCCTTATTGGTCTTCTGTCTGGTTGATCTATCTATAGGAGAGAGTGATGTGTTGAAGTCTCCCACAATTATTGTGGAAACATCAATTGCTTCCTTTAGTTTTGCCAGTGTTTCTCTCATGTATTTTGTGGCACCTTGGTTGGGTGCATAGACATTTACGATTGTTATTTCTTCTTGCTGAATTGCCCCTTTTATTAGTATGTAGTGGCCTTCTTTGTCTCTCAAAACATCCCTGCATTTGAAGTCTATTTTATCTGAGATTAATATTGCTACACCTGCTTTCTTTTGGCTGTAGCTTGCATGAAATATTTTTTTCCATCCTTTCACTTTCAGTTTCTTTGTGTCCCTGTGTCTAAGATGAGTCTCTTGTATGCAACATATTGATGGTTCATTTTTTTTGATCCATTCTGCGAATCTATATATTTTAATTGGGGAGTTTAATCCATTTACATTCAACGTTAAAACCGTGAAGGCATTTCTTGAATCGGCCATCTTATCCTTTTGTTTATGTTTGCCATATTTTTCCCTCTCTCTATTAATATCCTTTATTGTACCCATACCGAATCTCTTTAGTACTGAACCTTTCTCCAAGTCTCTCTGTCCTGTCTTTGTTTCTCTGTCTGTAGGGCTCCCTTTAGTATCTCCAGTAGGGCAGGTCTCTTGTTAGCAAATTCTCTCAGCATTTGTTTGTCTGTGAAAAATTTAAGCTCTCCCTCAAATTTGAAGGAGAGCTTTGCTGGATAAAGTATTCTTGGCTGGAAATTTTTCTCACTCAGAATTTTAAATATATCGTGCCACTGCCTTCTCGCCTCCATGGTGGCTGCTGAGTAGTCACTACTTAGTCTTATGCTGTTTCCTCTGTATGTGGTGAATTGCTTTTCTCTTGCTGCTTTCAGAACTTGCTCCTTCTCTTCTGTGTTTGACAGTGTGATCAGTATATGTCTCGGAGTGGGTTTATTTGGATTTATTCTATTTGGAGTTCGCTGAGCATTTATGATTTGTGTATTTATGTTGTTTAGAAGATTTGGGAAGTTTTCCCCAACAATTTCTTTGAATACTCTTCCTAGACCTTTACCCTTTTCTTCCCCTTCTGGGACACCAATGAGTCTTATATTCGGACGTTTCATATTATCGATCATATCCCTGAGGTCCATTTCGATTTTTTCAATTTTTTTCCCCATTCTTTCTTTTATGCTTTCATTTTCCATTCTGTCATCTTCCAGGTCACTGATTCGTTGTTCAACTTCCTCTAGTCTTGTACTATGAGTGTCCAGAATCTTTTTAATTTGGTCAACAGTTTCTTTAATTTCCATAAGATCATCCATTTTTTTATTTAGTCTTGCAATGTCTTCTTTATGCTCTTCTAGGGTCTTCTTGATTTCCTTCATATCCCATACTATGGTCTCATTGTTCATCTTTAGTTCTTTGAGTAGCTGCTCTAGGTGCTGTGTGTCTTCTGGTCTTTTGATTTGGGTGCTTGGGCTTGGGTTATCCATATCGTCTGGTTTTTTCATATGCTTTATAATTTTCTGTTGTTTTTGGCCTCGTGGCATTTGCTGAACTTCATAGGGTTCTTTTAGGGTTTGTAGACCTATTGAAGTCCTTATCTCTAATTTATCAGATCTACAGCTTCGTGGAGTACACTTTCTCTAACTAACCAGCAGGTGGCGTCCACGAGCCACCTGTTCTCCACAAGCCAGTTCTCCCCTGCTTAGCCTTTTTGGTGACTGGGGGAGTGAGTCTTGTGGGGCCCAATTGGTGTACCAAGCTTGCGTGTGTAGTTGGTGTTGCCTGCCCTGTATGTGGGGCGTGTTTCTGGGCAGTCAGGGAGGGGGTTTGGCCTTAACAATCAAATCTCCCTGGTGATCCTAGAGTTTTAAAGCTGCTGCAATAGTCTAATCCTGCAGTTCAGTCCTGCCACAGTTTGTCTCTGCCACTGACCCACAAGTCTTTGGTATTGGCGTATGGCTCCTGAGACTTGCAAGTGGGCCCCTCTTCCAGGCTGTGCACCCCGGGTCCTCTGTTGAGGGATGACTGTGCTATGTCACAGGTGAGTGCCGTCCCCCCAGGGCAGTTCTGGGCTGCTGGGCTGTGTAGGTAGGCTCCCAGTCTGCTCAAATGATGGCTGAATGGGGCTTTGTTAATTCACACTGCTCCACCTTCCCAGCTCTGGGACTATCAGCTGAGGTTGCAGGGAAGGCTAATGTCTACGCCCAGTTTTGTGGTGTGTGTCTGTTATTTGAAGCACTTCCGTCACACTGGGTTGTCTGGGGCAGCTCTGGGCTATGGGGTTGGCGATGGGCAGGAGTGTTTCCTGTCCACCAGGATGGTGGCTGTGAGCGGACACCCCCCTTTTCTTGGGAAGTTGTGGTGTTTAGTGAATTTTCTCAGCCACTGGATTATTGCCTTTTGTCTCAGAGCTCTCTTAGTTCTGCTCTTGACTTGACGTGCCCAAATTGCAATTCTTTGAAGCTTTCTGTATTGGGCTTCTTAGAGTAATTGTTTTAGAAAAAGAAAAAAGGATTAAAAAAAAAAAAAAAAAAGGGCGCTCCTCAGAGATCTAATGGGTTATTGAAATGCTAATAGACAAAGCAACCAGGGCCATTAAGGAAAGGTCCACAGGGCAGAGAGATCAGCTTTTCTTCGGGATTTGCATATGCGCCTCAAGGCCTGAGCTCCGCCCTTCCCCTTTCTGTGTTCACCAGAACTCCAAAAATCCTCTGCTTTTATTTTGGAGTTTTTCGTGTTGTTTTTTTTCTATGCCTGTCTCCTCTCTGCTGGGCTGGCAGCTCTCAGATTCTCTGGTGTCTGGTCTCAGTCTATCTATGGTTGGAGTATGGATCAGTAGAATGAGTTTCCGATAAGAGCTGCCACTGCCGTTCTCCCTTCTCCTTCCCGGAGCTGGCAGCCCCTCCTCCCACGGGACTGAGCCTGGCAGGTAGGGGCGCGGGTCCCCTGGCCGCAAAAACTTACAGATTTCGCTGATCTCAGCAGTTCGACATTTTCATGAGTGTTGTATGAAGTATGCCCAAAGACAGATTGCTCTGTGGTGTCCAGTCCACGCAGTTCCTGGCTTTTTACCTACTTTCCTGGAGGAGTAACTAAAACTTACAGCTCACCAGTCTGCCATCTTGCCCCGCCTCCAATTCTTCTACCTATATATTTCAAACAAGAATTTATTTGATTGCCCATCTATTTTACTACTTTGTACACCATGATCCACTAGCCAATGCCATAAGTCTCTGTGAGTCATATTATTTTGATTGCTGCTTTGAGCCTGTTTTCCATTGTTGTAGCCATGCCCACCTTGTCTGTGGCGAATAACTGCAGCCACTTGGCTTCTGCTGACTTGGGACCTGATTATCCCCATTGTGTTTAAGGATTCCAGCTCAATGACAGCAGTTCCTACAGTAATATCTGACCTACAGAGAAGGGTGACTACAAAGTTCTTCAGAGATGACGGAGCTAGTCTCACAAATTTATTCCTCACAGTCCTGGTAAAAGGTGTGTCTTCTGGACATTCCAGGGGTGTGTGAGCAGGTATTCCACAATAAATCCACTCTAACATTCCAATCTCTCTAAGCCTTTGAATACCTCCTCCACATTGTACCAGAGTAGTTCTGGCATTTCAACCTCTGGTAATGGTGGCCACCTTTTGATCCATGTTTCAGCCAACCACCCAAACTGCTGACACCCTTTCTAACCCCTCAAGCTACAACATTGAATGCAGAATCTCTGCTTAGTGGGCCCATATCAGTAAATTCAGTGTGATCCAACCTTATATTCCTTCCCACCATTATCTCACACCCTTAATATCCATTCCCACATATATTCCCCTGGTTTGTGTCTGTATAAGTTGGAAAACTCATACAGTTCTTTAGGAGTACAGCATACTTCTTCATGGGTCACACTTTGTACCTCACCCTTCAGGGTCTGTTGGGACTTTATTCTAGTTATAGGTCTTAAAGCAAAGACTGGTGGTGGAGGTGGGTCATGAAAAGAGTTAGAATTATCCCTCAAGCCATTTACCTCAGGACATTCTGTTGCATTTTCATCTCTTAAAACTGGATTAATCTCTCCAGACACAGGATTGAGGGCTTCTTCCTCAGGGGAGGTGATTACAGGATTAGCAGGCACTGAAGGGTTAATTTCTTTAGGTGGGGGTTGTATGGCAGGCTCCTTAGGGCAGACTGGAGGTGGGGAAGCTGTTTCCTCAGGACAGCCCTCTACAGGTAAATCTAATAATGACTCAGCAGAATCCAGTGTTGCAATGTCCTTACTGCCATTATTATCAATCCATATGTCCCCATCCCAAGTTTTCAGATCCCATTCTTTTCCAATCAATGCCTTTACTTTAACAGCAGACACCTTGAGAGGTTGAGATACTAGTTTACATTGTAAATCTGCTACTCACACAATGAGAGTCTGTGTCTGGTTTTCAGAAATTTCAAGTCTGTGGGCACAGGAAATAAGATTTTCTTTCAGGGCACACTTAGAAACATTTACATCTGTCATATGGCATTTAAGTTTGGAATTTGAATTCTTTAGCTTATCCCTTTCTCTTATAACTTTATCCAAAGTATCTAAGAGCAGCCAGCCAACATCATTATACCTCTTAATTCTGCAAAACTCCATGAAGTTGTTGAAAACACTGTCACCCAGAACCTTCTTTGTACTAGAGTATAATTAGGAGAATCAAACAGTGCTATTTTGTGTACCTCCTTTGCAGGCTCATACCATGGACTGTCAGTGCCCTCTTGATTATTGGAAATAGAGTCATTAGTGCCTTTGAATCTAATCAGAGTAGAAAACAAATTGTAGAAGCCAATTTTAAGATTCTGTTTCCCAAGAACCACTCCTGGTAACAAGTTGCATTAGTTAGGGTTCTCTAGGGAAACAGAATCATTGAGAGGTCTGTATGAATATAAAATTTATAAAAGTGACTCATGCAACTGTGAGTATGCATGAGTCCAAATTCTGTAGGGCTGTCAGCAAACTGTCAACTCCAAGGAAGATGTCTTATGAACTCCTCAGGAAACAAACCAGCAACTTTGACGAGCTCCTCAGGAAACAATTTGCTGGGCAGCCAAAGAAGAAAAATGTCCTCTGTCTGTCTCACTTATAAGTCTTCAACTGATTAATTGGATTAAATCCACCCAATTGCATTCTCTCATTGTGGAAGACATGCCCTTTGGTGAGTCATCAGTCACAGCTGCAGTCAATTGACTGATGATTTAATAAACCAGCCTGTTGGTTTATTAACCAGCCACAAACGTCCTCACAGCAATTGTTAGGCCAGTGTTTGCTTGAGCAGACAGCTGGGTACTATCACCTGGCCAAGTTGACACATGAACCTAACCATCACAGGTAGTGTGCCCTGAATTGGCAAAGACATCTTCAGAAAGAGGAACTAAGTGGGAGGTCTCACACTACCTGACTAAAGCATACTATAAAGCTGCAGTTGTCAAAACAACATGGTACTGGCATAAAGATAGATATACTAACCAATGGAACTGAGTTGCATGTCCAGAAACAGACCCTCTTATATATGAACAGTTGATCTTTTATAAGTTGGTCAAGCCAAAGCAACTGGGACAGAGCAGCCTGTTCAATAGATGGTGTTTGGAGAACTGGATATCTATATCCAAAAGAATTAAAGAGGACTCATCTCACCTTATAGAAAAATTAACTCTAAATGGATCAAAAACCTAAACATTAGTGTTAAGACCATAAGACTTTTACAATAAAATGTAGGGAAATATCTGAAAGATTTTGTGATAGGAGGTGGTTTCCTAGACCTTACACCCAAAGTGCAAGCAATCAAAGAAAAAATAGATAAATGGGATCTCCTCAAATTTAAAAACTTTTGTACATCAATGGACTTTGTCAAAAAAATAAAAAGACGGCCTATGAAATGGGAGACAATATTTGGATACCACATATCAGATAAGGGTTTAATATCCAGGATATATAAAGAGATCCTACAACTCAACAACAGAAAGACAAACAACCCAATTAAAAATGGCAGAAAAATCACAGAAAAGGTTAAGCCTACTTATAATTGTGCCTGTGTCTCCCCCAGAGAACCTCTTTGCTGCTTAGATGTGGCCCTCTCTCTGTCTAAGCCCATGTGACAGTTGAGCTCACTGCCCTCTCCCCTACATGGGACATGAATCCCAGGGGTATAAGTCTCCCTGGCAAGTTGAGACATGTCTCCCAGGTATGAGCCAGGACATAGAATCATGGGATTGAGAAAATCTTGACCAAAAGGGGGAAGCAAAATTAAACAAAATAAAGTTTTAGTGGCTGATAGAGTTAAAATGGAGTCAAGAAGTCACTCTGGAGGGCATTCTTATGTGCTATATATATATCCCATTTAGTTTTTAGTGTATTGCAATAGCTAGAAGTAAATACCTTTAGCTTTTAAACTCCAACCTAGTGGCCTTGATTCTTGAAGATGATTGCATAATTGTGTGACTTACCTGGTGTGACTGTGTGATTGTGAGGACCTCATGATTCACACTCCCCTTGTCCAGTGTATGGACAGATACATAGAAAAATGGGGACAAAAACTAAATGAAAAATATGGTGGGATGGGGGTGGAATATTTTGGGTGTTCCTTTTTACTTTTTTTGGAGTAAGGAAAATATTTGAGGGTTGATTCTGGTAACGAGTGCACAACTATGTGATGGTGCTGTGAACGGTTGATTGTACACTGTGGATGATTGTAGGGTATGTGAATGTATCTTAAAACTGTCTTTAAAATGATCTCAAAAATAATCAAGATCAGCATGACAATGTTAATCACCCCCAGAAAACATCTCCCCAGAGAATTAGATATATAAAGGACAAATTCCACTTGATGAGAACTCTGGAGGGGGGTAAAGATAAGAGGACTGCAAAAATGCAAAATCAAAGAAAAGTAAAAATATCAGGAAGGAAATTTCCATATTGGACTTGTCAGTCTGGAATGCCCAAATCACTGTGTCCCATGCAGCTTGGGAGTTGTGCAGAGGCATCACAGCCTGTGTCCATCCCACCAGATAGGCAGACTGTAGAGGCACACAGAGCAGCAAGTTAGATCCTCAAATATATTAAAATGTGTGGACAAAAGTCCTCAGAGACCTAGGGTGGAACTTGAGCCTCAAGTCATTCTGGATACAAAAGGACCCACATGTGTATAAAAAGAGAGACTGAAACAGAACTGTTGGCTAGAGGTGCAGTCATACACTACAGTTACTATTGGCTGAACCATAGAAATGCAAAATGGATTTTATGGAGTGCTGCAACTTTCTGGATTGAAACCACCTGAATTCCTGCCATGGGATATCCTAATGAGGAAAAGAAAACTGGAGGCAGAAAATTCTACCAGGAAAAAATGTGAGGGGAATGAACTGCTGTAAGACAGGACAGGAAAAAGGAACCCTTGAGTTAGGGAGATAATTTAAACAAATCATAGGAGCCGTGAAGAAAATTTTGCACAAAAACAAAAGAAAAGATCAAGATTCCTTGAGAAGGAACAGAGAAAATGAAGCTTTCTTCTGGAGGTGTAACAATTGCACAAAAAGTGCAAAGTATGATCTTAAAAATTGTACCATATATCCAGGGCAAGAATCAGATGAGGAAGAGCTGAGAGATTCTGAACAGTTAAACACTGGCTACTCTGAGGACATAGAATAAGTTGGAATAAGCCTCAAAGAAAATTCCTAACACAAAGTCAATCAACAATAAGACCTTAGATAAGAAACTGATCTTCAGAGTTAACTTATCAAGATAATCAGATGCCCAGGTATCAAAAAGTTATAAGCCATACTAAGAAACAGGAAGATATGGCTCAGACAAGGGACCAAATTAAGACTACAGAGGAGACATAGAATTTGGAACAATTAATCAAAGATATTCAAAGAAATCTCATGAATGAGCTCAAGGAGATGAAGGAAATTTTGTATAAAGAGTTAAAGTATATTAAGAAGCCAATGTGTGAGCATAAAGATTTGAAAGTATAAAAAGAAACATGAGAGAAAATGTGGGAATAAAAGGCACAATAGCAGAGATTAAAATACACCAGAGAAGATACACAAGATGCATACAAGAGTAGATTTGAAAGTCAGAAGAAAGAATCAGTGAACTAGAAGATAGGACAGAAGAATAGATAGAGAAAAGGATAGAAAAAAATGAGCAGTGTCTCAGGGATTTCAGTGACAGCATGAAGCACACAAGCATAAGCATTTTGGGTATCCAAGAATGAAAACAACTGGCTGTGGGTTTTTGGAGAACAGATGCACATTGTACACAAGCCAGTTATGTGTGGAAGGACTGAGATTGATAAATTACAGCAGAGAACATTATGTAAATTTTTCCCCACTGTTGGTGCTGATCACACTTCTATACTGGCATGGCAGGCTGACTTGGAGTCACTCTCCTGTGAGAAACAGAAGTCCTTTCTACTAGGAGCAAGAGAATGGGAGCTTGACCATGCTGCATTTGCAGATTTGATTAACAAATTCAGATTGCTGAATACTAGTGCCAAGCAAAGATAAATCTACAATGCAAACAGGAAAGAAACCAGGAGGTCTGTATCAACCACACTCCCAGCAAGGAAGAGGCAGCACTGCTGAAAAATCAAACAGGGGCTTTTTGAGTAGACTGACCTCATATTCCTGGAAAATGGCAGTGCCCCAAGAAAAGAGGCACACAGAGATGGGTACCAAATCTGGTTCTTGATTGGTGAACCTGGGGGACTGGAGACAGCTCTGAGAACAGCTTTTCTTTCTTTATTTCTCTGTTTTTAAACAGCCCATTAAAGAAAGCAGCTGGCATTCTCAGTTTTCAGCCCTATCCCAAGCAAGGGTGGAAGTAGGGTTGAATGAGAGGCAAAGTAATTAATCAGGTGGAAGAGGTATTTGCATAAAGGGCATATCTTCCATAAGATTATGGAGGGGCAGTGCCCAGTCCAAGTGGTGGCTCTTGTTCAGAATATTTAGGCCCCAGGGTTTGAGATATCAGCAACAGTTTCAGCCTACAAAAATTGAATCCCAGCCTGTCTAAAACACATTACCAATGGGGGTGAAAGTGGAGCTGCTTAAGAGTCTTGTAACTTTTCCATCTTGCAGGGAACAGGGGGCTGAAAAACGGCTCCTTCTCCCACCAAAAAAAGAGGGCAGCAAGGTCTAGTACAAATGGCAACAGTTATTTAGAAAATTCAGAACCCCAAACCTGAAAAACAGAAATAGTTTAAGCCCATATTCATCCTCAGCATCTGCCTCAACCACACACCTGACAGGGACGTGATCTTCTGAAAATTAAAAATGCAGTACCACATTAGGCTTATGTGGAGGAGTGGACTGAAAAGCACCATCTGATGGGCAGGAAAGGAAAAGCATAGAATCAAGAGGCTTCACAGGAAAGACTGGCACCCTGCTGGGTCTCATCCCCAGGGAATATTGATGTGGATCTACACCACCTTCATGAGTGTTTGGTCTATCTTGTCTGGGAAAACCTGACTGGGGTAGAGCCTATGTAAGGAGAACCTCCTCCCAGAGTCAGCCCTCCAGGTAAAAGTTGCTAGAAGTAATGAGGGGAGTATTAAAAACATATAGCAGCATAAAACAAAACAAAGAGCAGATCAACATTCCATGAGGCAGAAAACTTAAGAAAAAGCTTTTTCCTCAGGGTGAAACAACTTTACAGAAAAAGGGTAATCTCAAAAATCTTCCATATAGGCAGGGTAAGAATCATAAAAATAAGAACTGAAAAAATTCTGATCAGTTAAAAAGAAGCTGTGCTAGAGCTCTAGAATATGTTTAAATGAATGTCAAAGAACACTTTGAGAACAAAGCTAACCAACAAAAAACCCCTAGACAAAAGAGAGAAAATGACTTCCAGAATAAACTAATGAAGAAAATCAGATGCCTAGACACCAGCAAAAAATCATGAGCCATACTAGGAAGCACAAAGATATAGTCCAGTAAAAGGAAAAAACTAATACCTCAGATGAGATACAGGAGTTGAAAAAACTAATTACATTGTTCCAACAAATCTTATAAATAAATTCAACAAGTTGAAGGAAAATGTGGAAAAAGAGATGAAGGATATAAAGAAGACACTGGGTGACCATAAAGAACTCAAGAGCTTGCAAAAAAGTGGCATAAATTATGGTAATGAAGGACACAATAGAATAGATGAAAAAACAATGGAGACATACAAGAGTAGATTTGAAGAGGCAGAACATAGGATTAGTGAACTAGAAGACAGAACATCTGAAATCCTACACACAGAAGGACAGAGAAGGAAAATAATGGAAAACTATGAGCAGGGTCTCAGGGAATTGAATGACAACAAGAAGATCAGGAATATACATGCTAAGAGTGTTCCAAAAGGAGAATAGAAGGGAAAAGGGGCAGAAAGAATAATTGAGGAAATGGTCACTAAAAAATCCCTAACTCTTATATGTAAGACATAAAATTACAGGTCCAAGAAGTGCAGCATACCCCAAACAGAGTAGATTCATATAGAACTACTCCAAGACAACTACTAATCAGTTTGTAAGGTGCCAAAGACAAAGAGAGAATTCTAAAAGCAGCAAGAGAAAAGTGATCCATCACATACAAGGGAAGCTCGATAAGAATACCTGCAGAATTCTCAGCAGAAACCATGAGCCAAGAAGGCAGTGGTATGATATACTTAAGATACTAAAAGATAAAAGCTGCCAACCAAGAATTCTGTACCCAGCAAAACTGTCCTTCAGAAACAAGGGAGAGATTTAAATATTTACAGATAAACAGACACTGAGAGAGTTCTTGAACAAGAGACCTGCTCTACAAGAAATTCAAAAAGAAGTGCTGAAACAATGGTTTTCTCTCCTACAAGGCACTGCAAGCTGAAAATGGCTGAGGCTTTCTCCACTGAGCTACCCAGGTTGACAGAGAGAGAAAGAGACAGAAAGCTCCCAGATTCACCCATTGGCCAGAGATAGCACCCAGTCCTCTGGGCTCCCTGTCCTGAGACAGATATGTCCCCTGACTCTCCCAAGCCTAAAGATGGGGAGAACTTAAGATGGTGGCTAGGAGACACGGGGCAATAAAACACCTCCATGAAAAATACTAGATAAAAGCCAGAAAGTGACCCAGAACACCAGTTCCAGTGATGCACCAGCTGGACAGGGTCTGCTAAATCCACAGGGACCATGCACTTGGTGAAACCAGGAGTCTGCATTCTGAAATGAGTGAGTAAGCCTGCTAAATATCCAGCAGCCATGCTGCAGTGTGGGGAAACCATGGGTTGGCATTTGGAGGCAGACTAGCTCTTTTTAAAAAAAACCAAAAGCAGCTGCAGATATGGCAGTGAGAACCACACAGTGAAGTGTGGCAGGAAAGGGCTGTGCTAAGGCCTCAATATCTGGCATGGGAGATAGCCTTTCACCCACCCACTAAATTGTCTAAAGGAAGCAATGGATATTTCCACAATAATTGTGGGAGACTTCAACACATCACTCTCTCCTATAGATGGATCAACCAGACAGAAGACCAATAAGGAAATTGAAAACCTAAACAATCTGATAAATGAATTGGATTTAACAGACATATATAGAACTTTACATCGCAAAACACCAGGCTACACATTCTTCTCTAGTGATCACAGAAATTTCTCCACAATAGACCATATGCTGGGACATAAAACAAGCCTCAATAAATTTAAAAATAATTGAAATTATTCAAGGCACATTCTACCACAATGGAATAAAATTAGAAGTCAATAACCATCAGAGACTTAGAACACTCACAAACACCTGGAGGTTAAACAACACACTCCTAAAATAAATGGTTTATAATGTAGAATGTAGGGGAACTAGCAATAGAGAGCAATTAATGAAGGGGGAATGAAAACCCAATAAGAACAGATAAGCTATTGTGGGTAAATTTAACACTCTGGGAATTCCCAGGAATGACTATGGTTTGTTAATTTCTGATGGGTATGGTAGGAACAAGTTCACAGAAATGGAGATTCCCTTAAAACAATAAGGTTGAGCACCTTTTTATATATTTGTGAGCAATTTGGATATACTGCTTTATGAAGTGCCCATTTTTCTATTAGGTTTTATGTCTTCCTATTAATGATATGAAAGATTTATTTTTATATTTCTGTATATAAGTTTTTTTAATGAATTATATGTGTTGCTGATGTTTCCCAAACTCATATTGCTTTTCAGTTTCCTAATGGAATTTTTGTAACTATAACTTCTTAACTTGAATGTACCCCAGTTTATCCTTTATAGTTAGTTCTATGATTAGTGTGTTAAAATAGTTTAAAGAGCTGGTGGAGAATGCAGGGATGTTGGGTTTCCCCACCTCAATGGTTGCTGATGTGCTCACAGACATAGGGGACTGATGGTTTAATGGACTGAGCCCTCTACCATGGGACTTGCCCTTGGCAAGCCTGTGGCTGCAAAGGAGAGGCTAGGCCTGCCTATAATTGTGCCTAAGAGCCTCCTCCTAAATGCCTCTTTGTTGCTCAGATGTGGCCATCTCTCTCTAGCTAAGCCAACTTGGCAAGTGAAATCACTGCCATCTCCCCTATGTGGGATCTGACACCCAGGGGAGTGAATCTCCCTGGCAACATGGAATATGACTCCTGGGGAGGAATCTAGACCTGGTATTGTGGGATGGAGAACATCTTTACCAAAACAGGGAGGTGACAGGAAATGAAATAAGCTTCACAGGCAGAGAGATTCCAAAAGGAGCCAAGAGTTCACTCTGGTGGGCACTCTTATGCACAATATAGACAACCCTTTTTAGGTTCTAATGAATTGGAATAGCTAGCAGTAAATACCTGAAACTATCAAACTACAACCCAGAACCCATGAATCTTGAAGATGATTGTATAAAAATGTAGCTTATGAGGGGTGACAATGTGTTTGGGAAAGCCATAAGGACCACACTCCCCTTTGTCCACTTTATGGATAGATGAGTAGAAAAATGGGGGAAGAAAAAAAACACCCAGCATTCTTTTTTTACTTTAATTGTTCTTTTTCACTTTAATTTTTATTCTTATTACTTTTGTGTGTGTGGTAATGAAAATGTCAATAATTAATTTTGGTAATGAATGCACAACTATATAATGGCACCATATACAATTGAGTGTATGCTTTGTTTTGTATGACTGCATGGCATGTGAATATATCTCAATAAAAATGAAAGAAAAAAGAATGAGTTCCCCCCACCCAAAAAAAAAAGGAAGTGTTACAAGATGATAGGCAAAGAGAGGAGAGAAGTTTGGAGTAGTGTGTAGCAATGAAGGTTATTAGTAAAGGTAACTAAAGGGTAAAAAGAGAGAGACAAAAAAGATATGACGTATAAAATCCAAAGGATATAATGGATGAAGAAAGTACAGCCTTTACAGTAATAATATTATATAATAATGGATTAAATTCCCCAAACCAAAACATAGACTGGCAGGATGGAAAGAAAAAATATAATCCATCTATATTCTGTCTAAAAGATACTCACTTTAGACACAAGGAATAAAAGTTTGAAAGTTAAAGTTTGGAAAAAAAAGGTAGGGGTAGCTATGCTAATTCAGACAAATTAGACTTCAAAGGTAAGACAATTAAAAGAGACAATGAAGGGCATTATATATTAATAATAGAGACAATTCATCAAGAAGAAATAACAATCATAAATATTTATGCACCTACCCAGAGTATCTCAAAATACATGAGGAAATCACTGACAACATGAAGAGTCACATAGAAATATCTACAACAATAGTTGGAGACTTAAATACACCACTCTCATCAATGGATAGACTATATAGACAGAAGTTAAATAAAGAAACAGAAATCTTAAATAATATGATAACAAACTAGATGTATCCAATATTTACAGAACATTGCACCCCACAACAGCAGGATATACATTTGTTTCAATTCCTCATGGATAATTCTCAGGATGAACCACATGCTGGGTCACAAAGCAGGTCTCAATAAATTTAAAAGACTGAAATTATCCAGAACACATTCTTGGATCATAATGGAATGAAGGTGGAAATCAATAACAGGTGGAGGATGGGAAAATTCACAAACATATGGAGACTAAACAATGCACTCTTAAACATCTAATGGGTAAAAGAAGAAATTAGAAGAAGAAGAAGTAAATATATTGAGGCAAAAGAAAATGAGAACACAACACATCAAAATTTATGGGATGCAGGAAAAGCAGTGCAGAGAGGGAAATTTGTTGCCCTAATTGCCTATATCAAGAAAAGAAGAAAGAGTAAAAATAGAGGAATTAACTGCTCACTTGGAGGAACTAAATAAGGAACAGCAAACTAACCTCAAAGCAAACAAAAGGAATGAAATAAATATTAGAGTAGAACAAATGAAATTGAGAACATGAAATCAATAGACAGAATCAACAAAACCAAAAGTTGGTTCTTTGAGAAAATCAATAAAATCCATGTACCCTTATCTAGGCAGTCAAAGAAAAAATAGAGATGAAAATAAATAAAACAAGAAATGGGAGGGAAGACATGATTACTGACCCCAGAGAAGTAAGGGATATAATGAGAGAAAACTATGAAATTCTATATGCTAACAAACAAGACAACTTAGATGAAATGGACAACTTACTAGAAAGCATGGACAATGAACATTGACTAAAGAAGAAATAGAAGGCCTCAACAAACCAATCAAAAGTAAAGGGATTGAATCAGTTATCAGAAACCTCCCCAAAAAGGAAAGTACAGGACCAGATGGCTTCACATGTGAATTCTACCAAACATTCAAGAAAGAGTTAGTACCAATCCTGCTCAAATTCTTCATAAAAATTGAAGAGGAGGTAAACTACATAAATCATTCTATGAAGCCAACATCACCCTAATACTAAAGCAAAAGATACTACAAGAAAAGAAAATTAGAGACCAATCTCTATAATGAATATAGATGCAAAAATCCTGAAGAAAATACTTGCACATTTTGTGCAGCAGCACAATAAAAGAACTCATGACCACGTGGGTTCTTCCCCAGTTGATTTGTAGATTCAATGCAATACCAATCAAAATCCAAAAACTTACTTTGCAGAAATAGAAAAATACATAATAAAATTTTTGAAAGAGCAAGGTGACCCAAACAGCTAAAAACATTTTGAAAAAGAAAAATGAAGTGGGAGGTCTCAAACCTGATTTTGAAGCATATTACAAAGCCACGGTGGTCAAAAAGGTATGGTACAGGCATAAAGATAGATATACTGACAAATGGAATTGAATTGATCATTCAGAAATAAACCCTATCATCTACAGACAATTGATTTTTGATAAGGCAGCCATGTCCACACAAATGGGACATAACAACCTCTTCAACAAATGGTGCTTAGAGAACTGGATATCCATATATTAAATAATGAAAGAAGACCCATATCTCACACTTTATACAAAAATTAACCAAAATTAATTTAGTCTAAATGTTAGAACTAAGTCCATAAATCTTTTAGAAGAAAATGTAGGGAAATTTCCTGAAGATCTTGTGGTAGAGGGGGTTTCTAGACCGTACACCCAAAGTGCAAGCTATGAAAGAAGAAATAGATAAATGGGATCTCCTTAAAATTGAATCCTTTGATATATCAAAGGACTTTGTCAGGAAAGTAAAATGGCAGGCTACTAAATGTGAGACAGTATTTGGAAAGCACATATCAGATAAAAGTTTAATATCCAGAATATATAAAGAGATCCTACAACTCAACAACAACAACAAAAAAACACAATTTCAAAATGGGCAAACACTTGGATAGACACTTTCCAAAGAGGAAATACAAATGGGTCAAAAGAACATGAAAAGATGCTCAATTAATATCCAGAATATATAAAGAGATCCTACAACTCAACAACCAAACAACAACACAATTTCAAAATGGGCAAACATTTGGATAGACACTTTTCCAAAGAGGGAATACAAATGGGTCAAAAGAACATGAAAATATACTCAATTTCACTAGTGATTAGCTAAATGCAAATCAAAACCACAATGAGACATCATCTCACACCTACTAGAATGGCTATTAAACAAACAGGAAACTTCAAGTGTTAGAGAGGATGTGGATAAATAGGTACACTTATTCACTCTTGATGGGAATGTAGATAGGCGCAGCAACTCTGGAAGGCAGTTTAGCAGTTCCTCAGGAAACTAAGTATATTGTTGCCATATGATCCATTAATCACTTTACTAGGTATATATTCAGAAGAACTGAAAACAGGGACATGAACTGACATTTGCACATCAATATTTATAGCGGCATCATTCATGATTGTCAATAGATGGAAATAGCCCAAATGTCCATCAATGGACAAGTGGATAAACAAATTGTGGCATATACCTTTGATGGAATATTATACAGCTGTAAGATGGAATAAAGTCATGAAGCATGCAACAACATGGATGAACCTTGAGGACATTAGGCTGAGTGAAGTAAGCCAGAAAGAAAAGGAAAACTACTGTATGATCTCACTAATATGAATGTACCTGTTTGGATGTATTATGTCCCCCCAAACACCATGTTCTTTAATATAATCTTGTGGGGGCAGATGTATTACTGTTGATTAGGTTGGAGTCTTTGGATTAGGTTGTTTACATGGAGATATGACCCACCCAACTATGGGCAATACCTTTAATTAGATTATCTCCATGGAGGTGTGGCCCCACCCATTCAGCATGGGTCTTGATTAGTTTACTGGAGTAATTTAAAAAGAGCCACACAGGTCCTGATGCTTGCTGCATCCAAGAGAGACATTTTGGAGACATTGAAAGTAGACTTTTGCTACTCCAGTTTGCTTGGGAGAAACCAGAAGAACACCTCCAGACACCTAGAGAGAAATATCCTGGGAGAAAGCCATTTTGAAATGCAACCTGGGAGCAAGCAGACACCTGTCACATGCCTTCTGAGCTAACAGGTTTTCTGGACACCAATGGCCTTTCTTCAGTGGAGGTATACTCATGTTTATGCCTTGGTTTGGACACGTTTATAGCTGTAGAACTCTAACTTTGTAACCAAATAATCCCCCTTTATAAAAGCCAATCCATTTCTGGTATTTTGCATAATGGCAGCCTTAGCAAACTAGAACAATGAACTAATTATAATGAGCAAACTATGAGAGTTAAATTTGAGAGTGCATGTTATCAGAAGATAGAAAGAGTGTAAAAATGGGCATTTGATGATTAAGGAGTACAGAATGTTTAACAAGATTGATTGTAAAGGTTCAGAAATGGAGAGCACAATATTGTGTGATGGTGGTACAATATTTTATGTAAAATGAACAAAGCTGAGTTGGGTATGTTTGAAAGAGGAAGACTAGGGGCATGTATGTCACTGGAAAGCAAGCTAGAGGATAAAACTGGGAGTGTATAATTTAGCAAAACCTAGAGAGAACAGTGATGGTCACTAATTGTAAAAATATAAGAGTTTTTACATGAGCAAGAGCAAATATATGTCGTCATTGAAGGGTGTTAAAATGGGATGGTATATGGAAAAGATACAATTAATGCAAACTAGAGTCAATAGTTAGCAGTAATACTGTAATATTCTTTCATTAATTGTAACAAAGGCAATGCACCAAAGCTAAGTATCAGTAAGACAGGGATGTAGGAGAATGGTATGGGATATTTTTGTTTTTTTCCTTTCATTTTTCTTCTTTTTTTCTTTCATTGCAGAAGAAATGGAAATGTCCTTATATAGATTGTGATGGTGAATGCATAATTCTGTGATTATACCAGAAGCCATTTATTGTAAACTTAGGATGGGTTGTGTGGTGTGTGAATAAAACTGTTTAAAAATAAACAGAAAGACAAAAGTGCTATAGAATATTTGAAGAGAGAGATATACCTATTCAGTGTCAGTAAGGAATATGAATGGTGCAGCTTTTCTGGAGGACAGTGTGGCAGCTCCACAGGAGGCTAAGTATAAGATTGCCATATGATTATGCAATTCCATTACTAGGTATATACTCGAAGAACTGAAAGCAAGGACATGAATAGACATTTGCACATTGATATTTATGGCAGCATTATTCATGACTGCCAATGGATGGAGATGGCCCAAGTGTCCATCAACTGATGAGCAGAAGGGCGATCTGTGTTGTATACATGTAATGGAATATTGTGTGGCTGCAGAAAGGAATGAATTCCTGAGGCATGCAAGGTGAATGAAACTTGAGGACATTATGTGTAACAAAATAGCCAGAAAAAAAGACAAACATTACTAGTATAAACTAACATAATGAGCAAGCTCTGATGAGAATTAAATATGAGTGCATAGGTTAATCAGGAGATAGAAAGTGGACAGCGATTGGACAATCAATGGTTAAGAAGTACAGAATGTACAGTAAGGCTCATTGTAAAGATTCAGAAATGAATATCCCGGTACTTCAAGTGTAATTAACAAAGAAGTGAGTGGGTATGTTTGAAAGAGTAAGGCTAGAGTTGTCTATGTTGCCAGAAAGAAAGCTAGAGGATAAAAACTGGGACTATATAACTTAGTAAAACCCAGAGTGGACAATGATGGCGGCTAATTTTATAAATATTGGAGAGTTCTTATGTGAACTAGAACAAATGCACATCAGTGTCACAAGGTGTGAATAACAGGGTGTTATAAGGAAAAAGTATAATTTATGTAAACTAAGGTCTATAATTAACAATAACATTGTGATATTCTTTCATTAATAGTAACAAAGGCACTATACTAAAGTAAAATGTCAAAAAGAGGGGGATATATGGGTATGGGTTTTTTCTTCAGAAGAAATGAGAATGTTCTCATATTGACTGTAATGTTGAATGCCAAACTACATGACTATACTAAGATCCATTGATTATACACTTAGGATGGATTGGTGTGTGAACAAAACTGTATTTTTAAAGACAGAAGCAATGCAAGCATATAAAATATGCCCTATTTAGTAATTAACCTAACCCTGGTAAATGTGTAAAGGTGAGATATGACCAATCTTCT
Source organism: Choloepus didactylus (assembly GCF_015220235.1). Lineage (NCBI taxonomy): Eukaryota > Metazoa > Chordata > Mammalia > Pilosa > Megalonychidae > Choloepus > Choloepus didactylus. Next base: position 62,180,558 of record NC_051334.1, on the reverse strand, counting down.
GGTGTGGTTGGTGGCTGATGACTCCAATATAAGTCAACTGTCAAATGTTTTTATTTCTGAAAATAGCTTCATTTAGAAAATGCTTATAAGAAAATTAGGGCCTGCACTGAAGTTCTTACAGCAGTCATATTTATTCCTGAGTTTGAACTTTTATAAATTCTGAGATTCTGTGTTCTTTGTGCATAATCTGGTAGTTCCCTGGAACTTTGAGTATCAGTTTGACACCTAAGATGCAGGATTAGATTTCTGCAGCTCTGAAAGTCAGAATTACTCCATATAGCAACTGTTAAAGAAGACAAAATAGAGATCAGACTTCAATTAGAGATATGAATGAAACTGATCTGTTTAGGATTAAGGTGAATCAGAATACAGAGGAAAGGAAGGTATTTTTTGTATTTCAAAACTTCAACTTCTATGTGAAACCATAGGAAGAGATGTTTATTTGTTCCAAAATTTTAATTTTCTGTAGCAAACTATCTAACTTAACCTGTCTAGTCAGTTTATTTAAACAACTTAATTATATGGAACCTGGAATAGGTAATGAGGTCTTGTTATTCTGTATAGGTTATTGTAATACCCTGATACATTCCAGAGTATTTGGGGCAGAAAATAAAAATGCATTTTCCAAGTCCCTTGAGGGACTGGAGAAAAAATATGGAACTATTAACCTTCATCACCTGCAGAATTCGTGATATTTTCTCAAGCATTAAGAATTCCAAATTTAATAAGCCAAGCCCTCAATCTTGAGGCTTCTCTTGTGGAACTTATTGCTGAAATGGTGACGCTTAAGCCCACTTATAATTAGGCCTAAAAGTCACCCCAGAGAACCTCTTTTGTTGCTTAGGTGTGGCCTCTCTCTCTCCAAGCCAAACTCTGCAAGGGACATGACTCCCAGGGATGAGACTGACCCTGGCATCATGGGATTGACAATGCCTTCTTGAACAAAAGGCAGAAAAGAAATGAATCAAAATAAAGTTTCAGTGGTTAAGAGATTTCCAACAGAGTCAAAAGGTCATTCTGGTGGTTACTCATATGTAAGCTTCAGCCAGGTATTGCATATTGCCACATATGCCAAGCCCCAACCAACAGCATTGCTGGAAACCCTAAATAATATCCTGGGCTCTATCTAAGACTATATAAAAGTTTTACTTATTAAGTTTATTTTTTTCAGAAACTTAAAGCCTCCAGACTGTTCGTATGCCAGATAAGCCCTGAGACCCAGGGGTTTCAGTCTCTCCAAGAACATCAACCAGTTTCATTCTTCCACCACATTATGTCAATGCCCTCTTTGAGCATGAAGAAGTTAGAATGGTCATTGCCCAGATATACCTGAAGATTGAGAGAATGATCAAATGAGGAGGAGAGGTAACAAAGAAGTTAGGATTTAGCAAATGATCATGGCTACTTAATCATTTTATAGGTATTTCTTTTTAGTTTCTAGTATATTCAAATAGCCAGAAGAAAATACCTGAAATTGTTGAACTGTATTCCAGTAGCCTTGATCTTTAATAATAATTGTATAACTATATAGCTTTTACCTTATGACCATGTGATTGTAAGAACCTTGTGACTGACACACACTTTATCAAGTGTGTTTTGGTTTGCTAAGGTTGCCAAAATGCAATGTACCAGAAATGGGTTGGCTTTTACAAAGGCGGTTTATTAGCTGGCAGTTTTACAATTCTTATGCCATGAAAATGTCCAAATTAAGGCATCAACAAGAGAATACCTTCTCTGAAGCAAGGCTGCTGGCATCCTGGACACCTCTGTCACATGGTAAGGCACATGACTGCTGCCCTGGTCCTTCTCTCCAGGATTTTGTTGGTTTCAGTCTCTGGCTCATTTGACTTCTGTGGGTGTTTTTTTCTCTCAGCTCTCTCTTATATCTCTCTGTATTTTTCCTCATAAAGACTACAGTAAAGGATTAAGACCCATCTTTTATTGGATGGGTCACATCTCAGTTGAACAGCATAATCAAAAGGTCCTACCCACAATTGGTCTGCACCCACAAGAATGAATTAAAAGAATGTGGCCTTTTCTGGGGCACATAACAGCTCCAAGCTAACACATAGTGAATGGTTAGATGAGTAATAAAAATAAAGACATGCATGGGAAAAAAGAAGAAAAAATGAGGGAGAGTTTAATAACTACACTACAGAAATTACTGAAGACTGTTCTGCAGGGTGAAAGGAAAATGTAGGAGAGAATGGCTTGGAGTAGTGTGAAGAAATGAAGACCTTCAGTAAAGGTAACTAAAAGGGTAAATGTAAAACCCAACAGTACTGTATCCTCAATATACAACTCTAGTCGATTTCTTAGATGAGTCAGAATATAATTGAACAAGAAAAATGCATATTTCCTCAAAATGCACATGCAAAATACAAAGGGGTAAAATGGGACAAAAAACAACATAAAGGGGAAACAGGAATATGTGAGCAGAGTATATGTATGATACCAATGTTAAGTTGGTATCTTTGCAAATTAGTAGGTTATAAAAGTATATCATGCAATGCAAACTCAAGGGAAACCACAAAGCATCTTAAAAGTATACAGAAACAGAAATTAGGTATCAGTCAGAAACATAAAAAGATGAACTCTACAGAAAAGTAAGTTGCAATGAAGGAAAGCAGAGACAAAAACTTTTGACAGATAAAAGCCAAAGGAAAAACTTGCATGAAAAATTACTACCTTTATGGTAATAACACTGAATGCTAATGGATTAAACTCCATAAGCTAAAGACACAGATAGGCAGAATGTCCAACTCCATGTTTTTTTACAAAAAACTCACCTGATACCCAAAGACAAAAATAGGTTGTAAGTGAAAGGATAGAAAAAAGATAGTGCATGGAATCATAATGATAAAAGAGCTGGGGTATCTATAATAATATCAGTTAAAATAGACTTTATGTCGAAAGAGGCAAAGGACACCATATATTAATAAAATGGGTAATTCACCATAAATAAATATCATAAATATTTTAAACCTAACCACAGTGCCCCAGAATACATGAGGCAAACACTGGCAAAATGAAGGGATGAATAGATACCTCTACAGTAATAGTTGGAGACTTGAATACACCTCTCTCATCATTAGGTAGAACATATAGGCAGAGGATCAGTAAGGAAAAAGAGAACTTGAATAATATGATAAATGAACTAGACCTAATAGACATATACAGAACATTGCATCCCAAAACAACAAGTTATACATTCTTCTCAAGGGTACATGGGTAATTCTCCAGGGTAGACCACATGTTGGGTCACTAAATGTCTCAATAAATTTTTAAAATGTAAATTATAAAGACATCTTCCCTAACACAACACAATGAATCTAGAAATCAATAAGAATCAGAAAACTGGGAAATCCACAAATAGATCAAACTTAAACAACACACTCTTAAATCAGTAAATATCTTGGGATGTATGAAAATGAGAACAAAGCAAATCAATGTTATGGGAAGCAGCAAAGGTAGTGATGAGAGGAAATTTTATAGCACTAAATTCTTACCTTAAAAAGGTATAAGAGCTAAAATCAAAGACTTAACTGCACACTAGAGGAACTAGTAAAAGGAAGGTAAACTATTCCCAAAGCCAGCAGAAGGAAACAATGAAGAAAAGTTATAGCATAAATAAATGAAATTGAGACTTAAAATGAGAGAATTAACAAAACCAAAAGTTGGTTCTTTGAAAGGATCAACAAAATTGACAAACCCTTAGCTAAGTTGACAAAGTATAAAAGAGAGAAGACCCAAATAAACAGAATCAGAAGTGGGAGCATGGTGATTACTATGGATCATGAAGAAATTAAAAAAATCATAACAAGATATTATGAACAACTGTATACCAATAAGTAAGACAATTTAGAGGAAATGGACAATTTCCTGGAAACACATGAACAACATAGATTGAAGAAGAAACAGAAGACCTCAACACAACAATCACAAGCAAAGAGATCCAACCAGTCATCAAAAATCTAACTACAAATAAGAGCCTAAGGCAAGATGACTTCACAGAGGAATTTTTACGAACTTTCCAAAAAGAATTGACACCATTCCTGCTCAAAATCTTTCAAAAAAACTGAAGAAAAAGGAACACAGCCTAACTCATTTTATGAAGCTAATATTACTCTAATACCAAAACCAGATAAAGATATAACAGAAAAGGAAACCTATAGGCCAGTCTCCCAATGAATATGGATGCAAAAATTCTCAGCAAAATACTTTCACATCAAATCCAAAGGCATATTAAAAGAATCATAAACCATGAACAAGTGGCATTTATTCCTGGCATGCAAGTGTGCCAACATAAGAAAATCCATCAATGTAATACAAGACATTAACAAATCAAAAGGGAAAAATCAATGATCATCTCAATAGATTCTGAAAAAGCATTTGACAAAACTCAGCATCCCTATGTGATAAAAACACTTCAAAAGGTAGGAATTGATGGAACCTTCCTCAATATGAAAAAGGGCATATGTGAAAACTCACAGCCACCACAGTACTCAATGGTGAGAGACTGAAAGCCTTCCCCATAAGATTGGGAATGAAACAAAGATGCCCACTTTCACCACTAATATTCAACATTATGTTTGAAGTTGTATCTAGAGCAATCCACCAAGACAAAGAAATAAAATAAAAGGTGTCCAAATTGGAAAGGAAGAAGTAAAACTGTCATTATTTGCAGATGATATGATCTTATATTTGGAAAATCCTGAGAAATCAATGGCACAGCTACTTGAACTAGTAAACAAATTCAGCAGAGTGGCAGGATACAAGACTAATGTGCACAAGTCAGTTATGTTCCTACACACTAGTAACGACCTAACTGAAGAGGCAATAAAAAAATTCCATTCACAAGAGCTACTTAAGAATCAAGTACCTAGGAATAAATTTAACAAGGATGTAAAAGACCTCTACACAGAAAATTGCAAATTGTTACTGAAATAAATCAAAGGAGACCAAAAAGGTGGAAAGATATTCCATGTTCATGGATAGGAAGGCTAAAAAAAACATTGTTAAGATGTCAATTCTACCCAAACTGATCTACAGATTCAATGCAATTCCAATCAAAATTCCAACAATATACATTGCAGTCTTGGAAGAGCTAGTTATCCAATTTACTTGGAAGGGAAATGGGCCTCAGATTGCCAAAAATATTCTAATAAAGAAGAATGAAGTGGGAGGATTTACACTTCCAGACTTTGAAGCCTACTGTAAAGCCACAGTTGTCAAAATAGCATGGAACTGGCACAAAGATAGACATATTGATCAATGGAATCAAATTGAGAATTCAGAAATACACCCCAAAATCTATGGTTGACTGATAAGGCCCCCAAATCCACTGAACTGGGAAAGAACAGTCTCTTCAAAAAATGGGGCTGGGAGAATTGGATATCTATATCCAAAAAAAAAAAAAAAAAATGAAAGCATATCCGTACCTCACATTCTATACAAAAATTAACTCAAAGTGGATCAAAGACCTCAATAAACTCTTAGAAGAAAACATAGGGAAACATCTTCAAGACCTAGTATCATTAGGCAGCTTCTTAGAAATAACATCCAAAGCACAAGCAACAAAAGAAGAAAATAGATAAATGGGAACACCTCAAAATCAAAAGCTTTTACACCTCAAAACACTTTGTCAAAAAGGGTAAAAGGAAACCAACTCAATGGAAGAAAATATTTGAAAAGAGACTGATATCCTGCTTATATAAAGAAATCCTAAAACTCATTAACAATAGTACAAACAGCCCAATTATAAAATGAGCAAAAGATATGAAAGTGCATTTTTGCAAAGAGGAAATACAAATGGCTAAAAAGCACATGAAAGGGTGTTCATCTTCACTGGCTATTGGAGAGGTGCAGGTTGGAACTGCAGTGAGATACCATCTCATGCAAATAGGAATGGCTGCCATTAAACAAACAGGAAACAACAGATGCTGGAGAGGATGTGGAGAAATTGGAACTCATTCATTGTTGGTAAGAACGTACAATGGTACAGCCACTGTGGAAGACAGCTTGGCAGTTTCTCAGAAAACTAGATATTGATTTACCCTGCAATCCTGTAATCCCAGGTTTTGGTGTATACCCAGAAGATCTGAAAGCAGTGATATTAACAGACATTTGTACATCGATGTTCATAGTGGCATTGTTCATGGTTGCCAAGAGATGGAAACAATCCAAGTGTCCTTCAGACGAGTGGATAAACAAAATGTGGTATATACATATGATGGAATTCTATGCAGCAGTAGGGAGGAACATGGTCCTGAAACATATGGCAACATGGATGAACCTTGAAGATATAAAGCTGAGTGAAATAAGTCAGACACAAAGGAGAGATATTGCATGTTACCACTACTGTGAACTCCCTGAACAATGTAAAATCAGTGTCTTATAATGTAGAATACTGGGAGCTTAGAGATAGATAGAAGCTAGAGTAGCAGGAATGATAGCATAATATATTGAGATACTTTAATGAGGGTGAATTTAAAGGTCTGGGAATGGGTAGAGGTGATTATTTTATTGTTTGTTAATGGGATTATAAATACCAGAGCTGCATTGTAGGTGAACAGGATTGAAAGAGGTTGTTTAAAGGCATGTATTCCACAGATCAGCACTACAAATATAGATATGTGCTTGCATGACATACTTCTAAAGTATGACACTGGTACAGAGAGTTGACAACTGAGTGATATATGGGAAAAATCTACCTATTTCATACTAGGGACTATAATTAATACGAATACCTTAATAGTACCACAAAAATCCTAGGGACAAATAGTTAAAGGCTGAAAAGAACTATGGGGTGTTTTAGGACATGAGAATTGTTTAAAATGGAGAGTGATGAGGATTGTACAACTAAGTGATGACAATGTAAGATATTGATTGATTATCATGGACAGAACATATGCTATGTGAAATTAGGAATCCCCTACTGTATAAGTCAAGCTCTCAATCTTGAGGCTTGCTCTTGTGAAACTTATTGTTTTAAAGGGGTCTAAGGCCACCTATAATTATGCCTTAGAGTCACCCCCAGAGAACCTCTTCTGTTGCTCAAATGTGGACTTTCTCTCTCTAAGCCCAACTCTGCAAATAAATTCATCCCCCTCCCTCCAATGTGAGACAGGACCCCCCCAGGTGAGTGAGTCTCCCTGGTGACATGGAACACAAATTCTGGAAATGAGTCTGACCCTGGCATTGAGGGGTGGAAACAGGAGTAGCACCACTCACTATCACTCCTAGTGATCCACTAGGGAAATTTTTGCTTCCTGTCCCTGAAAGTTTAAGCTCTGCTGGTCTACAAGTCTTGGTTCCAAAAGGAGGAGTGCTTCCACAGTGAGAGAATGCAATTGGCTGGATTTGGTCTGGGTGATCAGTTGGAGGCTTATAAGCCGGACGGTTAGAGAACCTTCACTTCTTCTTCAGCTGCTCAGTGAAGCTTTTCCTGGGGAGCTCGTCGAAGTTACCAGTTCGTTTCCTGAGGAGTTCGTCAAAGTTGTCGGTTCGTTTCCTGAGGAGTTCTTCAAAGTTGCCGGTTCGTTTCCTGAGGAGTTCGTCAAAGTTGTCGGTTCGTTTCCCGAGGAGTTCGTCGGACGTCTTCCTTGGAGTTGACAGCTTGTTGACGGCTCTGCAGAATTTGGACTCGTGCGCTCCCGCAGTTGCGTGAGTCACTTTTACAATTTGATAATAAGAGACATCTCTCATTGATTCTGTTTCCAAGGAGAACCCTAACTAATACAGTAATGGAGATTTATTGGCTTACAAATTTACAATTCTAAGGCCATGAAAATGTCCAAATTAAGGCACCAACAGGACAGTATCTTCTCTGAAGACCTTCAAGCTTGGGCTCCTCTGTCAGGTAACAAGGCACATGGTGATATCCTCTGGTCCTTCTCTCCCTGGTCTTATTGCTTCCAGCTTCTGACTTCACTGGCTTTCTCTCAGAGCTTATCTTCTGTCTCTCTTAGCATCTCTGGGGAGGGGGCTTTTACTGTAAGCATCTCTTAAATTCATCTCTTAGCTTCTATATGTGTTTTAACTTCTTATAAACTACTTCAGTAAGGGGATTAAGACCTACCCTGAATGAGGGGTGTCACGTCTCAATTGAAATAACCTAATCAAAATGTCCCAGTCACAATAGGTCACAGGAATGGATTAAAAGAACATGGCCTTTTCTGAGGTACATAATAGCTTAAAACTACCATGAAGATCTTGATCTATGGTGGGCAAAGAGCAAGGGGCAAATGAGTACCACATGGAAAGGTCTTGGATGAATATTCTCCAGCACCAAGACTGTAAGAGACATGAGAAGTTGTGGTTTACTATGTGCCAGGCACTGTGCTACACATCATATATATCATTAATACAACAATCTCATGCACTAGGTATTGTTATCTCCATTTGATAATGAAAAAACTTAGGAGTTTAAATAAATTTCTCAAGTTTGTACAAGTGGAAGGGTCAATGGAAGGTGTTCCTTGAACTGTTTTAGTTTCCTTCTTGGCAGAGACGAGTACATTTCCCAGATTTCCATTCATGTAGTTGGAACCACGAGACTCATTTCTGACCAGTAGAATGTAGGCAGGTATTATATACCCCATTTCCAGGTTTAAAACATTTCACACAGACTTTCACTTTCTATACTTCATCCGTGCAGATGGAAGCAAAGGATACTCCATCCCCCAGAACAGAAACTATCCCTGAGCAAATGCTTTGAGAAGACTCACTCAAGTGAGTTGACTGGTCCACATTACACTGTGAGTGGAGCAACAAATAAACCTTTTTATTTATTTATTTATTTCTGATCTAGTCATGAATAATTAGGAGACATTGTTTGCTCTACTACTAAATATTTCATGTGTCTTTCCTAAGAACAAGGATATTGTCTTATATAACCTCAATACAATTACCAAAACAGGAAATTTGGTATTGATAAAATACATTTATTTAATCCATAGTCCATGCTGTAGGCTGAATAAATGTCCCCAAAATTATCCAAGTCCTAATCCCTGGAACTTGTAAATGTTATCTCATATGATAAAAGGGACTTGTAGATGTGATTAAGTTAAGGATCATTAGATGGGGAGAACATCCTGGATTATCTGGGGGCTCCAAAATGGTATCAAAAGTGACTTTATTAGAGGGAAGCAGAGGGAACTTTGTCTATAGAAGAAGACAAATATGATGATTGAAGCAAAATGCTATGGAGGGAGGAGCCACAAGCCAAGGAATGCAAAGAAGGATGCTCTAGGACTTGGAAAAGAGAAGGAAACAGATTCTTCTCTAGAGCCTCTGAAAATATCAAATGTGCAGTCCTATTGACATTTTGATTTTGGTCCAGTGAAACTGATTTTGTACTTCTGACCTGCATCACCTCAGAAGTTCCCTAGTGCTATTCCCAGTTAACACTCTGAGACATTACCATGTTTTTCATTTTATTCTACCATAAATTAGTTTTGCCTGCTTCATATCTTCATATAATTGGAAACATACTGTGTGTCCTCATTTGTGTCTGCCTTCTTTCATTCAGCGTAACATTTATATTTATGAAGTTCCACCACATTGTTTTGTGTTTCAGTAGTTTGTCCTTTTTTATCATTGCATAGTATTCTGTTGTACGAATTTGTTTAAGCATTCTAACTGGGACAAATATTTCAGTTGTTTCCAGTTTGAGGTTATTATGAATAGGGTTTCTTTGAACATTATTGAATAAATATTTGTGTGGACATATGTTTTCATTTCCCTTGGGTAATTGTCTATTACTGGAATTCCTGGGTCGTAAGACAGGTGTATGTTCAACTTTATGAGAAACAGCGAAACATTGCTGGCATTTTTCACTCCTGCCAGGAATATGAGAGTTCCAGTTGCTTCATATCCTTGCCAACATTTGATATTTTCAGTCTTTTAAATTTTAACCATTGTAGTGAGTTTGTGATGCTGTCTGACTGTGGTTTGGATTTGCATTTCCCTAGTGACTAGTTATTTTGGGCACTTTTTAATGGATTCATTGGCCATTTGTATATTTTCCTTTGTGAAATGTTTGTATGAGTCTTTGCTTATTAATTTTTTTTGTCTTTCCTACAAAAAAACTGCATTGAACCCTATCATAGAAGATGCACTATAATTAATAGTGCAAGAATGTTCTTTCATGAATTATAACAAATATATGATACTAATAAAAGGTGTTAATAGGGTAGTATATGGACAAACTATACCTATTGTAAGCTATGACTGATAGAGAGTAGCATGATTTTACTAATCTTTTATCAATGTAATAAAGGTAATAACTATTTAAAATAGCACAATTATTTTAAAAGTTCCATCACTTGTAATAAGTATTCAATAACAATGAAAGGTGTTAGGGATCTTCCAGTGAATGAAAATCTTGTAATATATGCATGACTGTTTTGTAGACCCACAATTTCACTAACAAAAACAAACAAACCAAAAAAACACTCCTAACAGAGAAAAGCCCGGGACCAGATAGCTTCACACTGGAATTCTACAAAACATTACAGGAAGGCAACTTCAATCTGGCTCAAAGCCTTTCAAACAATTGGAGAGGAGGGAACACTCCCTAAGCCATTCTACAAGGCCAAAATCACCCTCATATCAAAGCCAGATAAAGATGGCAAAAGAAAGGAAAACTATAGACCAATATCTCTTATGAATACAGATGCAAAAATACTCAAGAAAATACTAGAAAACTGAATTCAACAACACATTAAACAAATTATGCACCATGTTCAGATAGGGTTAATCCCAAGTATGCAGGCTTGTTTTGTCATAAGAAAATCAATTAATTGACTATACCACATTAATACAATGAAAGAAAAGAAACACCCAATCATCTCGATAAAGAAAAGACATTTGAGAAAATCTAGCACTGCTTCTTTTTTTAAATTCAGTTTTATTGAGATATATTCACATTCCATACAATCATCCATGGTGTACAATCAACTGTTCACAGTACCATCATATAGTTGTGCATTCCTCAACCCAATCAATCTTTAAACATTTTCCTTACTCCAAAAATAAAAAAAAAGTAAAAAAGAACACGCAAAGCATTCCTCCCCCCAATCCCACCCTATTTTTCCAGATTTTCCCCCAATTTTCTACTCATCTGTCCATACACTGGATAAAGGGAGTGTGATCCACAAGGTTTTTCACAATCACACAGTCACACCATGTAAGCTATATACTTATGGAATCATCTTCAAGAACCAAGGCTACTGGGTGGCAGTTCAACAGTTTCAGGTATTTCCTTCAAGCTATTTCAATACACTAAAAACTGAAAAGGGATATATATATATATATATATATATATATGTATATATATTGCATAAGAATGCCCTCCAGAGTTAGAACCTCTTCTTTATTTTATTGAGATACATTTACTTACTATTCAGTCATACAAAGAGTACATTCAATTGTTCACAGTACCATTATATAGTTGTCTGTTAATCACCAAAATTAATTTTTGAACATTTTCATTACCACACACACAAAAATAATGGGAATACAAATTAAAGTGGAAAAGAACAATTAAAGAAAAAAGAACACTGGGTGTGTGTGTGTGTTTTTTTTTTTTTTGCCTCCATTTTTCTACTCATCTATACACTTTGTCCATACACTGGACAAAGGGGAGTGTGGTCCATATGGCTTTCCCAATCACATTGTCACCTCTCATAAGCTAAATTTTTATGCAATCATCCTCAAGATTCAAGGGTTATGGGTTGTAGTTTGATAGTTTCAGGTATTTATTGCTAGCTATTCCAATTCATTAGAACTTAAAAGGGTTGTCTATATTGTGCATAAGAGTGCCCATCAGAGTGACCTCTTGGCTCCTGTAGGAATCCCTCTGCCACTGAAGCTTATTTCATTTCATTTCACATCCCTCTTTTGGTCAAGATGTTATTCATCTCATGATGTTGGGTCTAGATTCCTCCCCAGGAGTCATATTCCATGTTGTCAGGGAGATTTACTCCCCTGGGTGTCAGATCCCATGTAGGAGGGAGGGCAGTGATTTCATGTGCCAAGATGGCTTATCTAGAAAGATAGGGTCACATCTGAGCAACAGAGTCATTCAGGAGGAAACTTTTAAGCATAAATACACAAGCCTAGCCTCTCCATTGCAGCAACAGTCTTCCAAGGGTAGACAGTCTTTCCCATGGTAGAGGTCTCAGCCAATCAAACACCCAGTCCCCTCTCTCTGTGAGCACATTAGCAACCATCGAGGTGGGGAAGCCCAACATCCCTACATTCTCCACTAGCTCCTAAGGGGGGCTCTGCATATTTTTTCATTTTTTTGTAATTAACATTTTTTAAATTAACTATTCACTATATCAAAAATTTTTTTAAAAATACAATAAAAAATTTCAAACAAACAATAACAAGGGAGTAAGAAACAGACAACTAACCTAAATTAGCTACTTTACTTCCAGTGTGTTCCTACTCTACCCCAAGAAACTAACCTAATATTGCAACATTTCTGTGAACTTGTTCCCACCATACCCACAAGAAATTAACAAGTCATAGTCATTACTGGGCATTCCCTGAATGTTAAATTTACCCATGATAGTTTATCTGTTTTTATTGGGTTATCATTCCCCCTTCAATAATTGCTGTCTATCACTAGTTCCCCTATATTCTACATTGTAAACCATTTATTTAACATTTTTCAATGTTCACATTAGGGGCAACATATAATATTACTCTTTTTGTGCCTGGCTTATTTTGCTCAGCATTCCATCTTCAAGGGTCATCAATGTTGTTATATGTTTCATGACATCATTCCTTCTTACTGCCACATAGTATTCCCTCGTGGTTGTATACCAGATTTTATTCATCCACTCATCTGTTGAAGGACATTTGGGTTGTTTCCATCTCTTGGCAATTGTGAATAATGCTGCTATGAACATTGGCATGCAGATATCTGTTCGTGTCACTGCTTTCAGATCTTCTGGGTAAATACCAAGAAGTGCAATTGCTGGATTGAAGGGTAACTCTATATCTAGTTTTCTAAGGAACTGCCAGACTGACTTCCAGAGTGGCTGAACCATTATACAGTCCCACCAACAATGAAGAAGAGTTCCAATTTCTCCACACCCTCTCCAGCATTTGTAGTTCCCTGTTTGATTAATGGCAGACATTCTAGTTGGTATGAGATGATATCTCATTGTGGTCTTAATTTTCATCTCTCTAACAGCTAGTGAAGCTGAACATTTATTCATGTGTTTCCTGGCCATTTGTATTTCCTCTTCAGAGAAATGTCTTTTCATATATTTTGCCCATTTTGTAATTGGGCTGTCTGTACTATTGTCATTGAGTTGTTTGGTTTCTTTATATATGAAAGATATCAGTCTTTTGGCAGATACATGGTTTCCAAAAAATTTTTCCCATTGAGTTGGCTGCCCCTTCATCTTTTTGACAAATTCCTTTGAGGTACAGAAACTTCTAAGCTTGAGGAATTCCCATTTATCTATTTTTTCTTTTGTTGCTTGTATTTGGGTGTAAGGTATAGGAAGTGGCCGCCTAATACAAGGTCTTGAAGATGTTTCCCTACATTATCTTCTAGGAGTTTTATGGTACCATCATTTATATTGAGGTCTTTGATGCACTTTGCTTTAATTTTTGCACAAATTGTGAGGTAAGAGTCCTCTTTCATTCTTTTGGATATAGATATCCAACTCTCCCAGCCCTATTTGTTGAAAAGACTGTTATGTCCCAGTTCAGTGGCTTTGGTGGCCTTATTAAAGATTGGCCAGCCATACATCTGGAGGTCTATCTCAAAATTCTCAGTTCTATTCCATTGATCAATATGTCTATTTTTGTGCCACTACCATGGTGTTTTGATTACTGTGGCTTTATAATAAACTTCAAAGTCAGGGAGTGTAACTCCTCCCACATCGTTTTTCTTTTTTAGATTGTTTTTAGCAATTTGAGGCATCTTCCCCTTCAAAATAAATTTGATAACCAGCTTTCCCAAGTCTGCAAAGGAGAATGTTGGAATTCCGATTGGGATTGCATTGAATCTGTAGATGAGTTTGGGTAGAATTGACATCTTAATGACATTTAACCTTCCTATCCATGAACATGGAGTACTTTTCCATCTTTTAAGGTCCCTTTCTATTTCTTTTAGTAGAGTTATGTAGTTTTTTTTTAATAGGTCTTTTACATGTTTGCCTAAGTTTATTCCTAGGTACTTGATTTTTTTAGTTGCTATTGAAAGTGGTATCTTTCTCTTGAGTGTCTCTTCACTTTGTTCATTTCTAGCATATAGAAACATTAATGACTTATGTGCATTAATCTTGTGTCCTGATACTTTGCTAAATTTGTTCATTGGCTCTAGTAGCTGTGTCACCAATTTCTCAGGCTTGTCCAGATATAAGATCATATCATCTGCAAATAATGGCAGTTTTACTTTTTCCTTTCCAATTTGGATGCCTTTTATTTTTTGTCTTGCCGGATGGCCCTGGCTAGCACTTGTAGCACAATGTTGAATAACAGTGGTGATAGCGGGCATCCTTGTCTCATTCCTGATCTTAGGGAGGAGGCATTCAGTCTCTCACCATTGAGTACTATGCTGGTTGTGGGTTTTTCATATATGCTCTTCATCATATTGAGGAAATTTCCTTCAATTCCTACCTTTTGAAGTGTTTTTATCAAAAAGGGATGTTGGATTTTGTCAAATGATTTTTCAGCATCTATTGAGATGATTGATTATTCTCTTTTGATTTGTTAATGTGTTGTAATATATTCATTGATTTTCTTATGTTGAACCATCCTTGCATGACTGGAATGAATCCCACTTGGTCATGGTGTATGATTTTTTTAATGTGTCTTTGGATTTGATTTGCAAGTATTTTGAGATTTTTGCATCTATATTCATTAGGGAGACTGGACTGTAGTGTTCCTTTTTTACAGCATCTTTGACTTGTTTTGGTATTAGATGGATGTTAGCCTCATAAAATGGGTTAAGTAGTATTCCATTTTCTTCAATGTTTTGAAAGTTTAAGTAAGATTGGTGTCAGTTCTTTTTGGAAAGTTTGATAGAACTCCACTTGGAAGCCATCTGTCCCTGGGCATTTATTTGTGGCAATTTTTTGATGACTGGTTGGATCTCTTTGCTTGTGATTGGTTGGTTGAGGTCCTCTATTTCTTCTCTGGTCAGTCTAGGTTTTTCCTCTGTTTCCAGGAAATTTTCCATTTCCTCTGCATTATTCAGTTTGTTGGCATACAGTGGTTCATAGTATCCTCTTTTTTTTTTTTAATCTTCATTTTATTGAGATATATTCACATACCACGCAGTCATACAAAACAAATCGTACTTTCGATTGTTTACAGTACCATTACATAGTTGTACATTCATCACCTAAATCAATCCCTGACACCTTCATCAGCACACACACAAAAATAACAAGAATAATAATTAGAGTGAAAAAGAGCAATTGAAGTAAAAAAGAACACTGGGTACCTTTGTCTGTTTGTTTCCTTCCCCTATTTTTCTACTCATCCATCCATAAACTAGACAAAGTGGAGTGTGGTCCTTATGGCTTTCCCAATCCAATTGTCACCCCTCATAAGCTACATTTTTATACAACTGTCTTCAAGATTCATGGGTTCTGGGTTGTAGTTTGATAGTTTCAGGTATCCACCACCAGCTACCCCAATTCTTTAGAACCTAAAAAGGGTTATCTAAAGAGTGCGTAAGAGTGCCCACCAGAATGACCTCTCGGCTCCTTTTGGAATCTCTCTGCCACTGAAGCTTATTTCATTTCCTTTCACATCCCCCTTTTGGTCAAGAAGATGTTCTCCATCCCACGATGCCGGGTCTACCTTCCTCCCCGGGAGTCAAATTCCACGTTGCCAGGGAGATTCACTCCCCTGGGTGTCTGATCCCACGTAGGGGGGAGGGCAGTGATTTCACCTTTCAAGTTGGCTTAGCCAGAGAGAGAGGGCCACATCTGAGCAACAAAGAGGCATTCGGGAGGAGGCTCTTAGGCACAACCATAGGGAGGCCTAGCCTCTCCTTTGCAGCAACCATCTTCCCAAGGGTAAAACTTATGGTAGAGGGCTCAACCCATCAAACCACCAGTCCCCTATGTCTGTGGTCATGTTAGCAACCATCGAGGGGTGGTAGGCCAATACCCCTGCATTCTCCACAGGCTCCTCAAGGGGGCATTACATCTTTTTTTTTCCTTGTTTTTCTTTTTCTTTTAACTTTCCCTTCTTTTTTAAATCAACTGTATGAAAAAAAAGTTAAAAAGAAAACAAACATACAATAAAAGAACATTTCAAAGAGACCATAACAAGGGAGTAAGAAAAAGACAACTAACCTAAGATAACTGCTTAACTTCCAACATGTTCCTACTTTACACCAAGAAAGTTACATAATATAGCAACATTTCTGTGAACTTGTTCCTACTATATCCATCCGAAATTAACAGACCATAGTCATTCCTGGGCATTCCCAGAACGTTAAATAGCTTATCTGTTCTTCTTGGATTATTGTTCCCCCTTCTTTAATTGCTCTCTACTGCTAGTTCCCCTACATTCTACATTATAAACCATTTGTTTTACATTTTTCAAAGTTCACATTAGTGGTAGCATATAATATTTCTCTTTTTGTGCCTGGCTTATTTCGCTCAGCATTATGTCTTCAAGGTTCATCCATGTTGTCATATGTTTCACGAGATCGTTCCTTCTTACTGCCATGTAGTATTCCATCGTGTGTATATACCACATTTTATTTATCCACTCATCTGTTGAAGGACATTTGGGTTGTTTCCATCTCTTGGCAATTGTGAATAATGCTGCTATGAACATTGGCGTGCAGATATCTGTTCGTGTCACTACTTTCCGACCTTCTGGGTATATACCGAGAAGTGCAATCGCTGGATCGAATGGTAGCTCTATATCTAGTTTTCTAAGGAACTGCCAGACTGACTTCCAGAGTGGCTGAACCATTATACAGTCCCACCAACAGTGAATAAGAGTTCCAATTTCTCCACATCCCCTCCAGCATTTGTAGTTTCCTGTTTGTTTAATGGCAGCCATTCTAACCGGTGTTAGATGGTATCTCATTGTGGTCTTAATTTGCATCTCTCTAATAGCTAGTGAAGCTGAACATTTTTTCATGTGTTTCTTGGCCATTTGTATTTCCTCTTCAGAGAACTGTCTTTTCATATCTTTTGCCCATTTTATAATTGGGCCGACTGTACTATTGTCATTGAGTTGTAGGATTTCTTTATATATGCAAGATATCAGTCTTTTGTCAGATACATGGTTTCCAAAAATTTTTTCCCATTGAGTTGGCTGCCTCTTTACCTTTTTGAGAAATTCCTTTGAGGTGCAGAAACTTCTAAGCTTGAGGAGTTCCCGTTTATCTATTTTCTCTTTTGTTGCTTGTGCTTTGGGTGTAAAGTCTAGGAAGTGGCCTCCTAATACAAGGTCTTGAAGATGTTTTCCTACATTATCTTCTAGGAGTTTTATGGTACTTTCTTTTATATTGAGATCTTTGGTCCATTTTGAGTTAATTTTTGTGTAGGGGGTGAGGTAGGGGTCCTCTTTCATTCTTTTGGATATGGATATCCAACTCTCCCAGCCCCATTTGTTGAAAAGACCATTATGACTCAGTTCAGTGACTTTGGGGGCCTTATCAAAGATCAGTCGGCCATAGATCTGAGGGTCTATCTCTGAATTTTCAATTCGATTCCATTGATCTATATGTCTATCTTTGTGCCAGTACCATGCTGTTTTGGCAACTGTGGCTTTATAATAAGCTTCAAAGTCAGGGAGTGTAAGTCCTCCCACTTCGTTTTTCTTTTTTAGAGTGTCTTTAGCAATTCAAGGCATCTTCCCTTTCCAAATAAATTTGATAACTAGCTTTTCCAAGTCTGCAAAGTAGGTTGTTGGAATTTTGATTGGGATTGCATTGAATCTGTAGATGAGTTTGGGTAGAATTGACATCTTAATGACATTTAGCCTTCCTATCCATGAACATGGAATATTTTTCCATCTTTTAAGGTCCCCTTCTATTTCTTTTAGTAGAGTTATGTAGTTTTCTTTGTATAGGTCTTTTACATCTTTGGTTAAGTTTATTCCTAGGTACTTGATTTTTTTAGTTGCTATTGAAAATGGTATCTTTTTCTTGAGTGTCTCTTCAGTTTGTTCATTTCTAGCATATAGAAACATTACTGACTTATGTGTATTAATCTTGTATCCCGCTACTTTGCTAAATTTGTTTATTAGCTCTAGTAGGTGTATCGTCGATTTCTCAGGGTTTTCTAGATATAAGATCATATCATCTGCAAACAATGACAGTTTTACTTCTTCTTTTCCAATTTGGATGCCTTTTATTTCTTTGTCTTGCCGGATTGCCCTGGCTAGCACTTCCAGCACAATGTTGAATAACAGTGGTGACAGCGGGCATCCTTGTCTTGTTCCTGATCTTAGAGGGAAGGCTTTCAGTCTCTCACCATTGAGTACTATGCTGGCTGTGGGTTTTTCATATATGCTCTTTATCATGTTGAGGAAGTTTCCTTCAATTCCTACCTTTTGAAGTGTTTTTATCAAAAAGGGATGTTGGATTTTGTCAAATGCTTTTTCAGCATCCATTGAGATGATCAATTGATTTTTCCCTTTCGAGTTTTTAATGTGTTGTAATACATTGATTGTTTTTCTTATGTTGAACCATCCTTGCATGCCTGGAATGAACCCCACTTGGTCATGGTGTATGATTTTTTTAATGTGTCTTTGGATTCTATTTGCAAGTATTTTGCTGAGGATTTTTGCATCTATATTCATTAGGGAGATTGGCCGGTAGTTTTCCTTTTTTGTAGCATCTTTGCCTGGTTTTGGTATTAGATTGGTGATAGCTTCATAAAATGAGTTAGATAGTGTTCCATTTTCTTCAATGTTTTGAAAGAGTTTGAGTAAGATTGGTGTCAGTTCTTTCTGGAAAGTGTGGTAGAATTCCCCTGTGAAGCCATCTGGCCCTGGGCATTTATTTGTGGGAAGATTTTTGATGACTGATTGGATCTCTTTGCTTGTGATGGGTTGGTTGAGGTCTTCTATTTCTTCTCTGGTCAGTCTAGGTTGTTCATATGTTTCCAGGAAATTGTCCATTTCCTCTACATTATCCAGTTTGTTGCCATACAGTTGTTCATAGTATCCTCTTATAATTTTTTTAATTTCTTCAGGATCTGCAGTTATGTCACCTTTTTCATTCATTATTTTGTTTATATGGGTCTTCTCTCTTTTTGATTTTGTCAGTCTAGCTAGGGGCTTGTCAATCTTGTTGATCTTCTCAAAGAACCAACTTTTGGTGATATTTATCCTTTCTATTGTTTTTTTGTTCTCTATGTCATTTATTTCTGCTTTAATCCTTGTTATTTCTTTTCTTCTACTTGGTTTAGGATTGGTTTGCTGTTCATTTTCTAGCTTCTTCAGTTGATCCATTAGTTCTTTGATTTTGGCTCTTTCTTCCTTTTTAATATATGCATTTAGTGCTATAAATTTCCCCCTTAGCACTGCTTTTGCTGCATCCCATAGGTTTTGGTATGTTGTGTTCTCATTTTCATTCATCTCTATATATTTAGCAATTTCTCTTGCTATTTCTTCTTTAACCCACTGATTATTTAGGAGTGTGTTGTTTAACCTCCAGGTATTTGTGAATTTTCTAAGTCTCTGATGGTTATTGACTTCTAATTGTATTCCATTGTGGTCAGAGAATGTGCTTTGAATAATTTCAATCTTTTTAAATTTATTGAGGCTTGTTTTATGTCCCAGCATATGATCTATTCTGGAGAAAGTTCCGTGAGCACTAGAAAAGTATGTGTATCCTGGTGATTTGGGATGTAATGTCCTGTATATGTCTGTTAAATCTAATTCATTTATCAGATTGTTTAGGTTTTCAATTTCCTTATTGGTCTTCTGTCTGGTTGATCTATCTATAGGAGAGAGTGATGTGTTGAAGTCTCCCACAATTATTGTGGAAACATCAATTGCTTCCTTTAGTTTTGCCAGTGTTTCTCTCATGTATTTTGTGGCACCTTGATTGGGTGCATAGACATTTATGATTGTTGTTTCTTCTTGCTGAATTGCCCCTTTTATTAGTATGTAGTGGCCTTCTTTGTCTCTCAAAACATCCCTGCATTTGAAGTCTATTTTATCTGAGATTAATAGTGCTACACCTGCTTTCTTTTGGCTGTAGCTTGCATGAAGTATTTTTTTCCATCCTTTCACTTTCAGTTTCTTTGTGTCCCTGTGTCTAAGATGAGTCTCTTATATGCAACATATTGATGGTTCATTTTTTTTGATACATTCTCCCAATCTCTATCTTTTAATTGGGGAGTTTAATCCATTTACATTCAACGTTATAAACATGAAGGCATTTCTTGAATCAGCCATCTTATCCTTTGGTTTATGTTTGTCATATTTTTCCCCTCTGTCTATTAATATCCTTTATTGTACCCATACCGAATCTCTTTAGTACTGAACCTTTCTCCAAGTCTCTCTGTCCTGTCTTTGTTTCTCTGTCTGTAGGACTCCCTTTAGTGTCTCCAGTAGGGCAGGTCTCTTGTTAGCAAATTCTCTCAGCATTTGTTTGTCTGTGAAAAATTTAAGCTCTCCCTCAAATTTGAAGGAGAGCTTTGCTGGATAAAGTATTCTTGGTTGGAAATTTTTCTCACTCAGAATTTTAAATATATCGTGCCACTGCCTTCTTGCCTCCATGGTGGCTGCTGAGTAGTCACTACTTAGTCTTATGCTGTTTCCTTTGTATATGGTGAATTGCTTTTCTCTTGCTGCTTTCAGAACTTGCTCCTTCTCTTCTATGTTTGACAGTGTGATCAGTATATGTCTCGGAGTGGGTTTATTTGGATTTATTCTATTTGGAGTTCGCTGAGCATTTATGATTTGTGCATTTATGGTGTTTAGAAGATTTGGGAAGTTTTCCCCAACAATTTGTTTGAATACTCTTCCTAAATCTTTACCCTTTTCTTCCCCTTCTGGGACACCAGTGAGTCTTATATTCGGACGTTTCATATCATCTATCATATCCCTGAGGTCCATTTCGATTTTTTCAATTTTTTTCCCCATTCTTTCTTTTATGCTTTCATTTTCCATTCTGTCATCTTCCAGGTCACTGATTCGTTGTTCAACTTCCTCTAGTCTTGTACTATGAGTGTCCAGAATCTTTTTAATTTTGTCAACAGTTTCTGTAATTTCCATAAGATCATCCATTTTTTTATTTAGTCTTTCAATGTCTTCTTTATGCTCTTCTAGGGTCTTCTTGATTTCCTTTGTATCCCGTACTATGGTCTCATTGTTCATCTTTAGTTCTTTGAGTAGCTGCTCTAGGTGCTGTGTCTCTTCTGATCTTTTGATTTGGGTGCTTGGGCTTGGGTTATCCATATCTGGTTTTTTCATATGCTTTATAATTTTCTGTTGTTTTGGGCCTCGTGGCATTTGCTGAACTTGATAGGGTTCTTTTAGGATTTGTAGACCAATTGAAGTCCTTATCTCTAATTTATCAGATCTACAGCTTCGTGGAGTACACTTTCTCGAACTAACCAGCAGGTGGCGTCCACGAGCCACCTGTTCTCCACAAGCCAGTTCTCCCCTGCTTAGCCTTTTTGGTGAGTGGGGGAGTGAGTCTTGTGGGGTCCAATTGGTGTACCAAGCTTGCGTGTGTAGTTGGTGTTGCCTGCCCTGTATATGGGGCGTGTTTCTGGGCAGTCAGGGAGGGGGGGGTGGCCCTAACAATCAAATCTCCCTGGTGATCCTAGAAGTTTTAAAGCTGCTGCAATAGTCTAATCCTTCAGTTCAGTCCTGCCACAGTTTGTCTCTGCCACTGACCCACAAGTCCTTGGTATTGGCGTATGGCTCCTGAGACTTGCAAGTGGGCCCCTTCTTCCAGGCTGTGCATGCCCGGGTCCTCTGTTTAGGGATGACTGTTCTATGTCACAGGTGAGTGCTGTCCCCCCAGGGCAGTTCTGGGCTGCTGGGCTGTGTAGGGAGGCTCCCAGTCTGCTGAAATGATGGCTGAATGGGGCTTTGTTAATTCACACTGCTTCCACCTTCCCAACTCTGGGACAATCAGCTGAGGTTGCAGGGAAGGCTAATGTCCACGCCCAGTTTTGTGGTGTGTGCCTGTTATTTGAAGCACTTCCATCACACTGGGTTGTCTGGGGCAGCTCTGGGCTATGGGGCTGGCGATGGGCAGGAGTGTTTCCTGTCCACCAGGATGATGGCTGTGAGCAGGACACCCCCCTTTTCTTGGGAAGTTGTGGTGTTTAGTGAATTTTCTCAGCCACTGGATTATTGCCTTTTGTCTCAGAGCTCTCTTAGTTCTGCTCTTGACTTGACCTGCCCAAATTGCAAGTCTTTGAAGCTTTCTGTATTGGGCTTCTTAGAGTAATTGTTTTAGAAAAAGAAAAAAGGATTAAAAAAAAAAAGGGCCCTCCTCAGAGATCTAATGGCTTATTGAAATGCTAAGAGACAAAGCAACCAGGGCCATTAAGGAAAGGTCCACAGGGCAGAGAGATCAGCTTTTCTTCGGGATTTGCAGATGCGCCTCAGGGCCTGAGCTCTGCCCTTCCCCTTTCTATGTTCACCAGAACTCCAAAAATCCTCCGCTTTTATTTTGGAGTTTTTCGCGTTGTTTTTTTTCTATGCCTGTCTCCTCTCTGCTGGGCTGACTGCTCTCAGATTCTCTGGTGTCTGGTCTCAGTCTATCTATGGTTGGAGTTTGGATCTGTAGAATGAGTTTCCGATAAGGGCTGCCACTGCAGTTCTCCCTTCTCCTTCCCGGAGCTGACAGCCCCTCCTCCCACGGTCCCCTGGCCGCAAAAACTTACAGATTTCGCTGGTCTCAGCAGTTCCACGTTTTCATGAGTGTTGTATGAAGTATGCCCAAAGTCAGATTGCTCTGTGGTGTCCAGTCCACGCAGTTCCTGGCTTTCTACCTACTTTCCTGGAGGAGTAACTAAAACATACAGCTCACCAGTCCGTCATCTTGCCCCGCCCATGGTCCATAGTATCCTCTTATAATTTTCTTAATTTTTTCTGTGATCCACAGTAATGTCACCTTTTTTATTCCTTATTTTGTTTATATGGGTCATCTCTCTTTTTGATTTTGTCAGTCTAGCTAAGGGCTTGCTAATCTTGTTGATCTTCGCAAAGAACCAACTTTGGTGCTATTTATTCTCTCTACTGTTTTTTTTCTCTATGACATTTATTTTTGCTTTAATCCTAAATATTTCTTTTCTTCTACTCAGTTTAGGATTGCTTTGCTGTTCTTTTTCTAGCTTCTTCAGTTGTTCCATTAGTTTTTTGCTTTTAGCTCTTTCTTCATTTATGATGTATGCATTTAGTGCTATAAATTTTCTTCTTGGTACAGCTTTTGCTTCATCCCATAGGTTTTGATATGTTGTGTTCTCATTTACACTCATCTCTATATATTTAGCAATATCTCTTTCTTCTTTCACCCACTGATTGTTTAGGAATGTGTTGTTTAACCTCCAGGTATTTGTGAGTTTTCTAAGTCTCTGATGGTTATTGACTTCTAATTGTATTCCACTATGGTCAGAGAATGTGCTTTGAATAATTTCAATTTTTTTTAATTTATTGAGGTTTGTTTTATGTCCCAGCATATTATCTAATCTGGAGAAAGTTCCATGAGCACTAGAGAAGAATGTGCATCCTGGTGATTTGGAATGTTATGTTCTATATATGTCTGCTAAATCAAATTCATTTATCAGGTTGTTTAGGTTTTCAATTTCCTTATTAGTCTTCTGTCTGCTTGATCTATCTATAGGAGAGAGTGATGTGTTGAAATCTCCCACAATTATTGTGGAAACATCCATTGCTTCCTTTAGTTTTGCCAGTGTTTCTCTCATGTATTTTGTGGCACCTTGATTGGGTGCACAAACATTTATGATTGTTATTTCTTCTTGTCGAATTGCCCCTTTTATTAGTATGTAGTGGCCTTATTTGTCTCTCATAACATCCTTGCATTTAAAGTCTATTTTATCTGAGATTAATATTGCTACTCCTGCTTTCTTTTGGCTGTAGCTTGCATGAAATCTTTTTCCATCTTTTCACTTTCAATTTCCTTGTGTCCCTGTGTCTAAGATGAGTCTCTTGTATGCAACATATTGTTGATTCATTTTGTTTATCCATTCTGCCAATCTATATCTTTTAATTGGGAAGTTTAATCCATTTACATTCAACATTATTACTGTGAAGGCATTTCTTGGTTCAGCCATCCTATCCTTTGGTCAGATATATTTTCCCTCTCTCTCTTAATGCCCTTCAAAACACCCATAGTGAATCTCTTTAGTACTGAACCTTTCTCTGTATCTCTCTCTCCTTTCTTTGTTTTTCTGTCAGTAGGGCTCCCTTTAGTATCTCAAGTAGGGCAGGGCTCTTGTTAGTAAATTCTCTCAGCATTTGTCTGTGAAAAATTTAAGCTCTCCCTCAAATTTGAGGGAGAGCTTTTCTGGATAACGAATTCTTGGTTAGCAATTTTTCTCTCTCAGAATTTTAAATATGTCATGCCACTGCCTTCTCACCTCTTTGGTGGCCACTGAGTAGTCACTACTTATTCTTATGCTGTTTCCTTTGTAAGTGGTGAATTACTTTTCTCTTGGTGCTTTCAGAACTTGTTCCTTCTCTTCAGTATTTGACAATCTAATCAGAATATGTCTCAGAGTGGATTTAGTTGGATATATTCTGTTTGGAGTTCACTAGGCATTTATTATTTGTGTATTTATGTTGTTTAGAATGTTTGGGAAGTTTTCCCCAACAATTTCTTTGAATACTATTACTAGACATTTACCCTTCTCTTCCCCTTCTGGAACACCAATGAGTCTTATGTTTTGACATTTTATATTATCTGTCATATCCCTGAGGTCCATCTCAATTTTTTTTACTTTTTCCCCATTTTTTCTTTTGTTCTTTCATTTTTCCATTCTGTCATCCTTGAGGTCACTGATTTGCTGTTCAGCCTCCTTTAGTCTTGTACTATGAGTAGCCAAAATCTTTTTAATTTGGTCAACAGTTTCTTTTATTTCCATAAGATCATCTATTTTTTTTTTACTCTTGAAATTTCTTCTTTATTCTCTTCTAAGGTCTTCTTCATGTCCTTTATATCCTGTGCCATGCTCTTATTATTTGTCTTTAGTTATTTGATTAATTGCTCCATTTACTGTGTCTCCTCTGATCTTTTGATTTGGGTGTTTGGATTTGGGTTATCCATATCACCTGTTTTTTTCATATTCTTTAAAATTTTCTGTTGTTTTTGGCCTCTTGGCATTTGCTTAACTTGATAGTGCTATTTTAGGATGTGTAGACTGATTCAAACACTTATCTTTAATTTGTCAGATCTACAGATAGGTTGAGTATATGTTCTCTAACTAACCAGCAGGTGGCATCTACAAACCACCTATTTCCCTCAAGCCAGTTCTCCCCAAATTTGTCTTTGTGGTAAGTGGGGGTCTGAGCCTTGTGTGGGTCCAATTGGTGCACTAAGTTTGTGTGTACATTTGGTGCTGTCCACCCTGAATTTTGGGCATTTGTACAGTTAGGGAGGGAGGGTGGCTTTAATAATCCAATGTCCCAGTTGTTCCTGGAGATTTAAAGCTGTTGCAGTAGTAATCCTTCAGTTCTGTCTCACCACAGTTTTTCTCTGCTGCTGACCCACAAGTTCTTGGTATTGGCATATGTTCCCTGGGACTTGCATGTGTGTCCCTTTTTCAAGCTGTGCCCTCCTAGGGCCTCTGCTGGGGGAAGATTGTGCTACATCACAGGTGAGTGCTGTCCCCCAAGGGACTTTCTGGGCTGCAGGGCTGTGTAGAGGCATTCCTAGCCTGCTGAAAGGATGGCTGGATGGGACATGTTCATTTCCCCCTTTTCACACAGCTCTGCCTTCCCACCTCTGGGACAATAAGTTGCAGGTTTGTGAAAGGCTACTGTCCACACCAGATATTGCATCATGTGTGCATGTTGCTGGAAACACTTCCTTTCACACTGGTTTGGGGCAGCTCTGGGCTGTGGCACTGGTGTCATGCAGGGGCATTCTCAGCCTGCTGGGAAGATGGGTGTAAAGGGATGCCTCCATTTTCTTGGGAAGTTATGGTGTTTAGAAAATTTTCTTAGCCCCTAGACTTATTGCTTTGTCCCTCAGAACTATCTTAGCTCTGCTCTTGCCTGGGCCCAAATTGCAAGTCTTTGAGGCTTTCTGTAATGGTCTTCTTAGAGTAATTGTTTTAGAAAAAGAGAAAAAGGTTTAAAAAAGAAAAAGAAGGGCCCTCCTTGCAGATCTAATGAGCTATTGAAATGCTAAGAGACAAGGAGTTTAAGGCCATTAAGGAACAATCAAGAAAGTAGAGAAATGGGCTCCTCAGAAAAGGGGACTTGCCCTCTGGATTTGCATACGCAGCTGATTCTGTTGGAGCACTGCCTTACTTCATTTTATGTTCATTGGAACCCCAAAATGTCTGTGTTTTTATTTTTGGGTTTTTTTTGCTACTTTTGCTAGCCCTATCTTCTCTCTGCTGGGTTGACTGCTCCCAGATTCTCCAGTGTCTGGTGTCAGTCTCTCTGTGTTTGGAGTTTTTGATCAGTGGTCTGAGTTTTCAATCAGAACTGCAACTGTAGTTCTCCCTCCTGATTACCAGCACTGATGGCCCCTCCTCCCATGGGACTGTGCCTGGCAGGGAGGAGCATGGGTCCCCTAGCCATGAGTCCTTACAGATTTCACTGATCTCAGCTCTTCCATGTGTTGGTGAATGTTGTATGAAGTATGCCCAAAGTCAATTTGCTCTGCAGTGACTGGTCCATGCAGTTCCTGGCTTTCTACCTACTGGCCTGGAGGAGTAACTAAAACCCACACCTGAGCACTCCACCATCTTGCCCTGCCCCCAGCACCACTTCTTGATAATAACATTTAGGACACTGGGAACAGATGGTAGCTTCCTTAATATGATAAAGGGTATATATGAAAAGTTGACATCTAGCACCCTAACTAAATGTGAAAGACTGACTTTTCCCTGTAAGATGAGGAAAAAGTCAAGGATGCCCAATGTAACCACTGTTATTCAACATTGTACTTGAAATTATTGCCAGAGAATTTAGCCAAGAAAAAGAAATCAAAGGTATCCAAATTTGAAATGAAGTAAACCTTTCCCCTTTAGCAGATGACATGATCTTATATATAGAAAATCCTGAAAGAAATCCACAACAAAGCTCCTAGAGCTAATAAATCAATTCAGCAACATGGAAGTCTACAAGATAATCACCTGAAGCTAGTAGTGTTTATATATGGAAGCAACAAACAACCAGAAGAAGAAATCAGGACAAAAATTCTATTCACATAACAACTACCAGAATCAAATATTTAGGCATAAATCTAACAAAAGATGTAAAGGATGCATACACAGAAAAGTACAAAATATTGCTAAAAGAAACCAAAGAATACCTGAATAAAGGGAAGGATATTCTGTGTGCATGGCCTAGAAGACTAAATATCATTGAGATGTCATCCTTATTGTGGAAGATAGGCTGGGGTTAACAGTACAAGTGTAAGAAAGTTCTTTTATGAATTATAACAAATGAATAAAACTAATATAAGGTGTTAATAATAGGGTGGTATATGAGAAAAATACACTAAGTATGAGGTATGGACTATGCTTAATAGTACTATTTAAATATTCTAACATTAATTGTAACAAAGGTACCTATGATGGTTAGGTTCATGTGCCAGCTTAGCCAGAAGATAGTGCCCAGTTATCTTGCCAAGCAAGCACTGGCCTAAGCATTACTGCAAGGACATTTGCAGCTGGTTAATAAACCAAAAGGCTGGTTTATTAAATCATGATCCAATTGACTGCATTTGTGACTGATTACATCAATGAAGGGCATGTCTTTCACAATGACAGAATTCAATCAGCTGGATTTAATACAATCAGTTGAAGACTTTTAAGGGAAAAAAGAGAGAATCTACACTTCTTCAGCTAGTCACCATCTCCTGGGGAGTTCATCAAACACCTTCATTGAAGTTACTAGTTCACTGCCTGCCCTACAAAATATGGACTCATGCATCTCACCCTATGAGATTTGGACTTCTGCCTCCTGCCCTATGTAATATGGACTCATGCATTCTCACAGTTGTGTGAAACACTTTTATAAAATCTTATATTTACAGATATCTCCTGCTGGTTCTGTTTCTCTAGAGAACCCTAACTAATACAGCAGAGTCCCAGGAGTGGTTCTTGAGAAACAGAATCTTAAAATGTGCTTTTACAATTCGTTTTATACTCTGATTAGATTCAAAGGCACTAATGACTCCATTTCCAATAATCAAGATGGCACTGACAGTCCATGGTGTGAGTTGGCAATGGTGATACTCAAAATATCGCCATTTGATTCCCTAATCATACTCTTGTATGAAACAAGGCTTTGAGTGACAGTGTTTTTGACACCTTAACAGAGTTTTGTGGAGTTAAGAGGTATAATGATGTTGGCTGGTTGCTCTTAGATATGCTGGATAAAGTTAAAAAAGAAAAGGATGAGCTAAAGGCTTCAAATTTGAAGCTTAAATGCCATATGAAGATGTAAATGTTTCTATGTATGCCCTTAAAGAAAATCTTATTTCCTGAGGCTACAGTCTTGAGATTTCTGAAAAACAGACCCAGAGTCTCATTGGGCAAGCAGCAGATTTACAACATAAACTAAAATCTCAACCTTGAAGTGTGTCTGCTGTTACAGTAAGGCATTTGTTGGAAAAGAATGGGATCCTGAATCTTGGGATGGGGACATATGGATTGGTAATAATGGCATTGAGGACTTTGTAAGCCTGGATTCTGCTGAGTCTTTGTTAGATATAGCTGTAATGGTCTGCCCTGAGGAAACAGCCCCCATCACCTCCAGTCTGTCTTGAGGAGACAGCTACCCAGCCTCCAGCCTGCTTTGAGGAAACAGCTTCAGGATCTCCAGTTTGCCCTGAGTAGCCTGCCATCCAACCTCCACCTAAAGAGAGTAACCCTTCAGTGCCTGCTAAACCTGTAATCACCTCCCCTGAGGAAGCAACTTCCACTCCTCTGTCTGGAGAGATTAATCCTGTTTCACAAGATGAAACTGCAATGGAATGTCCTGAGGTAATTGGCTGGAGAGATACTTTTAGTTCTTTTCATGTTCCACCCCCACCACCACTCTTTTCTTCAAGATCTATAACTAGACTAAAGACCCAACAGGCGAAGTGTGACCCATGAGAAAGTACACTATACTCCAAAAGAACAAAATGAGTTTTCCAATTTATATAGACACAAATCAGGGGAATATGTGTGGGAATGGATATTAAAGGTGTGGGATAATGGTGGAAAGAATAAAAGTTGGATCAGGCTACAATTGTTGATATAGGCCCAATAAACTGAGATTCTGCATTCAGTGTGGTAGACTGAGGGGTTAGAAAGGGTGTTAACAATTTGTTTGGGTGGTTGGCTGAAACATGGATCAAAAGGTGACTGACATTACCTCGGGTAAAAATGCCAAAACTTCCTGTGTATAATGTAGAGGAGGAAATCCAATGGGTAGAGAGATTAAAGTGTTAGAGTGGATCTATCATGGAAGACCTGCTCACACACCCCAGGAATGTCCAGAGAACACACCTTTTACCAGGACTGTGAGGAATAAACTTGTGAGACTAGTTCCATCATCCTTGAAGAGCTCTGTAGTTGCCTTTCTCTGTAGGTCAGATATTACCATGGGAACTGCTATCACTGTACTGGAATCTGCAAACACAATGGGGATAATTGGATCCCAAGTCAGCAGAAGCCACATGGCAGCAGTTAATCACCAAAGAAAAGGTGAGTGTGGCTACTATAATGGAAAACAGGCTCAAAGCAGCAGTCTAAATCATCTGACTCAGAGACTTATGGCATTGGCTAGTAGATCATGGAGTACCTAGAAGTAAAATAGATGGGCAGTCTAATAAATTCTTCTTTGATCTGTATAAGCAGAAGAATTCTAGGTCAAGTGAATAAAAGTCTAATTTGAATTACAAAACCAGAGAGTCATGGCCCCTTAATCATTCCCAGACTTGAGACAGTTTACAGATCCAGAGCCCCATGAATGAGGGGAAGTACAGGCTCCCTTGTGGAAGAATCCTGTTACACTGCCAAAAATTTATGCAGTTAATCTTCCTCCCAGCCTTCCCAAAGGGACCTATGGCATTTTACCAGGGTAACTGTGCACTGGGGAAGAGGAAATGATCAGTTATTTCAGGGATTATTAGACACTGGCTCAGAAGTGACATTAATTCCAGGAGACCCAAAACATCATTCTGGTCCACCAGTAAGAGTAGGGGCTTCTGGAGGTCAGGTGACTGATGAGGTTTTAGCTCAGGTCCATCTCACAGTGGATCCAGTGGACCCTGGACCCATTCTGTGGTTATTTCCCCAGTTCTGGAATGCATAATTGGAATAGGTATACTCAGAAACTGGCAGAATCCCCATATTGGTTCTCTGACTCATGGAATGATGGCTATAGTAGGAAAGGCCAAGTGGAAGCCACTAGACTTCCCCTTCCCAGTGGAATAGTAAATCATAAGCAACACTGGATTCCTGGAGGTATTGTAGAGATTAATGCCACTCTTAAGGACTTGAAGGAAGCAGGGGTGGTGATTCCCACCACATCCCCATTCAATGCCCCTATATGGTCTGTGCAGACAACAGATAAGTCTTGGAGGGTGACAGTGGATTATCTTAAGCTTAACCAGGTGGTGGCTCCAATTGAAGCTGCTGTTTCAGATGTGTTATCATTGTTTGAGCAAATCAACACATACCCTGGTAACTGGAATGTAGCTATTGATCTGGCAAATGCTTTTTACTCAATAACTATTAGTAAGTACAACCAGAAATAGTTTACATTAAGCTGGGAAGGCCAGCAGTATACTTTCACTGTCCTGTCTCAGGTATATATAAGCTCTACAGTCCTATGTCATAATATTGTTTGCAGAGAACTTGATCATTTCTCCCACACAGAAGACATCACACTGGTCCATTATATCCATGATATCATGTTGATTGGACCTAGTGAACAAGAAGTAGCAACCATTCTAGATTTATTGGTAAGACATTTGCATGTCAGAGGATGCAAAATAAATTCAACAAAAATACAGGGGCCTTCCACCTCAGTAAATTTCCTAGGTGTCCAGTGGTGTGGGGCATGTCAAGATATCCCTTCTAAGTTGAAGGATAAGCTGTTGTATCTGACCCCACCAATGACCAAAAATGAGGCACAGTTTCTATTTGACCTCTTTGGATTTCGGAGACAATATATTCCTCATTTGGGTGTTCTACTATGACCCATTTACTGAGTGTCCAGAAAAGTATCTAGGTTTGAGTGGGAACTGAAACAAGGTGAGGCTCTGCAACAGGTCCAGGCTGCTGTGCAAGCTGCTTTCCCACTTAGACCATATGATCCAGCTGATCCAATGGTGCTTGTAGTGTTAGTGGTAAATAGAGATGCTGTTTGGAGTCTTTGGCAGGCTCCTATAGGAGAATCACAATGCAGGCCATTAAGATTTTGGAGTAAAGCCTTACCATCCTCTGCAAATTTCTACTCTCCTTTTAAGAAACAGGTTTTGCCCTGCTACTTGGCCTTAGTAGAGACAGAATTCTTAACTATGGGCCACCAAGTTACCATGAGACCTGAGTTTCCTATCATGAGCTGGGTGTTGTCTGACCTGTCAAGCCATAAATTTGGTCATGCACAGCAGCACTCCATTAAAAAAATGGAAACAGTATGTATGAGATCTTGAGCAGGTCCTGAGGCACAAGTAAGTTACATGTGGAAGTGGCTCAAATGCCTATGCCCCCACTTCTGCCACATTACCTTCCCTTTACCAGCCCAGAGCTATGACCTCCTGGGGAGTTCCTTATATTCAGTTGACTGAGGAAGAGAAAACTCTGGCCTCTTTACAAATGGTTCTGTGAGATACACAGGTACCATCCAAAGGTGGACAGCTGCAGCATTGCAATCCTTTTCTGGTTTGTCCCTGAAGGACAGTGGTGAGAGGAAATTCTCCCAGTGAGTGGAGCTTTAAGCAGTGCTCCAGGTTGTTCATTTTACCTGGAAATAGAACTGGCCAAAAGTATGGCTGTATACTAATTCATGAGCTGTTGCTAATGTTTGGCTGGATGTCAGGGACTTGGAAGGAACACAATTGCAAAATTGGTGGCAAGAAAATCTGGGGAAGGGGTATGTGGATAGACCTTTCTGAGTGGGCAAAAAACATGAAGATATTTGCATCCCATGTGAATTCTCACCAGAGAGTGACCAGCAGAGGAAGATTTTAATAATCAAATGGATAAGATGACCGATTATGTGGATACCAGTCAGACTCTTTCCCCAGCCACTCCTGTCATCGCCCAATGGGCTCATGAACAAAGTGGTCACAGTGGCAGAGATGGAGGTTATGCATGGGCTCAGCAACATGGACTTCCACTCACAAAATCTGACCTAGCCACAGCCACTGCTGAATGCCCAATCTTCCAGCAGCAGATATTCCCACTCAGTCCCCTATATGGCACCATTCCCTGAGGTTATCAGCCTGATACCTGGAGACAAGTTGATTACTTTGGAACACTTCCATCATGGAAGGGGCATTCTTACTGGAATAGACACATACTTTGGACATGGGTTTGCCTTCCCTGCACTCAGTGCTTCTGCAAAAACCACCATCTGTGGACTTACAGAATGCCTTATCCACCATCATGGTATTCCACACAGTATTGCTTCTGATAAAGGAACCCACTTCACAGCAAATGAAGTAAGGGAATGGGTACATGCTCATGTAATTTTCTGGTCTTACTGTGTTCCCCATCATCCAGAGATAGCTGGGTTGATAGAATGGCAGAATGGCCTTTTTTTTATTATTAAATTCAGTTTTATTGAAATACATTCACACACCATACAATCATCCGTGGTATACAATCCACTGTCCACAGTATGATAACATAGTTATGCGTTCATCACCACAATCTATCTCTGAACATTTTCCTTACATCAGAAAGAACCAGAACAGGAATAAAAAATAAAAGTGAAAAAAGAACACCCAAATCATCCCCCAATCCCACCTCATTTGTCCTTTAGTTTTTATCCCCATTTTTCTACTCATCCATACACTAGATAAAGGGGGTGTGATCCACAAGGTCTTCACAATCACACTGTCACCCCTTGTAATCTACATTATTATATAATTGTCTTCAGGAGTCCAGACTGCTGGGTTGGAGTTTGGTAGTTTCAGGTATTTACTTCTAGCTATTCCAATACATTAAAACCTAAGAGGTGTTATCTGTATAGTGCATAAGAATGTCCACCAGAGTCACCTCTCGACTCCATTTGAAATCTCTCAGCCACTGAAACTATTTCATCTCATTTTGCATCCCCCTTTTGGTCAAGAAGATACTCTCAGTCCCACGGTGCCAGGTCCACATTCATCCCCGGGAGTCATATTCTGCATTGCCAGGGAGATTTACACCCCTGGGAGTCGGGTCCCATGTAGGGGGGAGGGCAGCGAGTTCACCTGTCGAGATGGCTCAGTTGGAGAGAGAGAGGGCCACATCTGAGCAACAAAGAGGTACTCAGGGGGAGACTCTTAGGCACCATTACATGCAAGTTTAGACTCTCCTTTGTGGTAATGAGCTTCATAAGGGCAAGTCCCATGCTCGAGGGCTCAGCACATCAAACCGCCAGTCCCAATGTTTATGACAACATCAACACCAGTCCATGTGAGGATGTCCAACACATCCGCACCTTCCCCCAGATCCTCGGGGCTGGGGAGGGGGAGGCTGTAAATATATTTTTTATTATCTGCCCAAATTACAGAATGGCCTTTTGAAGAGTCAAATATGGCACCAACTTGGTGGCAACACCTTGCAGGACTGGGACAGTCTTCCCCAGGAGGCTGCATATGCTTTGAATCAGTGTCCACTCTATGGTGATGTTTCTCCTATAGCTAGGATTCATGGGCCCAAGAATCAAGTGGTGGCAATGGGAGTGGCATCACTCACTATCACTCCTAGTGATCCACTAAGAGAATTTTTGTTTCCTGTCCCTGCAACCTTAAGTTCTGCTTGTCTACAAGTCTTTGTTCCAAAAGGAGGAGTGCTTCCACCAGGAGATAAAACAATTCCATTGAACTGGAAGTTAGGTCTGCCACCTGGCCACTTTGGGCTTCCCATGCCTCTTAAACAACTGGCACAGAAGGGGGTCACTATACTGGCAGGGGTGATTAATCCTGACTATCAAGGAGAAATAGGACTGCAGCTACACAATGGAGGTAAAGGAGCATTTTCCTAGAATACAGGAGATCCCCTAGGATCTACCTAGTACTACCATGTTCTGTGATTAAAAGTCAATGGATAGCTGCAACAACCCAAACTAGGCCGGACTACCAATGGAACAGAAACTTCAGCTATGAAAGTTTGGGTAACCCCACCAGGCCAAGAACCATGGCCAGCTGAAGCACTTGCTGAAGGTAAAGGGAACATGGAATGGGTAGTGGAAGAAGGTAGTGATAAATATGAACTGTGACCACATGACCAGTTTCAGAAATGAGGACTATGATGGCATGAATGTTTCCTTCTTGTTTTATTATGAGTACATTTGTGTTTGTCCATAAAACAAATATCTTTGTTTCCTTCTCTATCTCATCCCCTATTGAATGACATAATTTGTATTATTCATTTCATAGTATTTAAGTTATAGGATATCGAGTTGAAGAGTGAATGTTACCTAAGCACTTGCACACTATTCTGGTGAGATTTAGTGTACGCAGGACAAATGACTATTCTTTGGCAAAACATGTGTTTGTTATTGTGTTCTATTTATCTATTAAGTATGTTTTAAGGTGATGTGAATAGCTGCCAAGTTGACAAGGGGTGGACTGTGAAGGTTAGGCTTATGTGTCAACTTGGCCAGGTGATGGTGCCAGGTGTCTGGTCATGCAAGCACTGGCTTACCATTATTGCAAGGACATTTGTAGCTGATTAATAAATCAGAAGGCTGGTTTATTAAATCATCAGTCAATTGACTGCATCTGTGACTGATTACATCAACAAAGGGCATGTCTTCTGCAATGAGAGAATTCAATCAGCTGGATTTAACCAATCAGTTGAAGACTTTTAAGGAAGAAGAGAGAGAACCTACACTTCTTCTTCTTCAGCTAGCCAGGTCTCCTGGGGATTTTTTCAAACACCTTCATCAGAGTTGCCATTTTGCTGCCTGCCCTATGGAATTTTGACTCATGCATCCCCACAGTTGCATGAAACACTTTTATAAAATCTCACATTTCCAGATATTTCTTGCTGGTTCTCTTTCCCTAGAGAACCCTAACTAATACAGTACCACATTAATGCAAAGCATCAACAATAGAGAGGTGTATGGGTATGATATATGTTTTTTCATGACTTTTATGTAAATCTAAAATTTCCCTAATTTGTAAAAAGAATATACAGCAGAAAAAAAGATGTCAAATCTACCCAAAGCAATTTATAGATTCATCACTATCCCAATAAAAATTCCAATAATCTTCCTTGCAGAAATGAAAGAGCCAATATCAAACTTGTGTGGAAGTGTAAGGGGCTCAGAATAGCTAAACCCACCTTGAAAAAAGAATGAAGTTGGGGGACTCACACTTCCTGGTGTTAAAACATATAACAAAGTCACAGTAACAAAACTGCATGGTACTGGCGCAAGGGGAGACATATAGATGAATGGAATTAAATGGAGGGCTCAGAAATCAACCCTCATGTTGAAGACCAACTGATTTTTGCCAAGGGGGCAAAGACCACTAAATTGGTAAAGAATAGACTTGTCAAAAAATTGTGGTAGAATATTGTATCTCCATTTCAAAAAAAAAATGATGATCCCTACCTCATGTTTTATGCAAAATTCAACTTAAAATGGATAAAGGATCTAAATATAACAGCCAGAAGTATCAAACTTCTAGAAGAAAATGGAGGTAAGCATCTCAAGACCCTGTGTTAGGCAATCGTTTCTTAGACTTTACACCTGGTCTGGTTCTAACTCTGCCATTATGTAAAATACCAGAAATGGATTGGCTTTTATAAAGGAGATTTATTTGTTTACAACTTTACAGTTCTAAGGCCATAAAAGTGCCCAAACTAAGGTATCAACAAGAGGACACCTTAACTGAAGAAAGGCCAATGGCATCCAGAACACCTCTGTCAGCTGGGAGGCATGCGGTTGGCATCTGCTGGTCCTTTTCTCCCAGGTTGCATTGCTTTCAGCTTCTTATTCCAGTGGCCTTCTCTTTAGGCATCTATGGGTTCACACTTAGCTTCTCTGGAGCAAACTATGAGCTACATCTCTTAGCTTAATGTCTCCAAACATCTTTCTGTCTGCATCTCCAAGTATCTGGGTCTGTGTTGGCTCTTAGCTTTTTGTGGGGGAAACCTCTGGATTACATATCTTAGCTTCTCTCCAAAATCTCTCTCTCAGCTTCTCTGTGTTCCTTCTCTCCATGAGCTCTCTTAGAGGACTCCAGAAAACTAATCAAGAGCCACCCTGAATGGGAGAGGTCACACTTCCATGGAAATATTCAAGCAAAAGTTCCCACCCAAAGTTGGGTGGGCCACATCTCCATGGAAAAAACCTAATCAAAAGTTCCCACCTAACAAGATTGTGTTAAAAGATCATGGCTCTTCTGGGGTCCATAACGGTTTCAAACCAGCACAACACCCAAAGTACAAGTGACAAAATATAGATAAATGGGACCTCACCAAAATTAAAAACTTTTGAGACACAAAGGACTTTATCATGAAAATAAAATGGCAACCTACACAATGGGAGAAAATATTTGGAAACCACATGTGGAATCCCAGGGTTGGAACCCCTTCTCCCTTAGGGAAAAGGGTGGAGCCTTGAGCATGCAGCAGGCCTGCATGACCAGAGCACACACATTGAAGTTCATTGGGCACAATCACTGTTGGTAATCAACATTCATGAGACTAAGCTGAGTTTTCTTTTAACCAAATCCATAAGGCTCTGTTGACATTAACTTTCATGAGACTCAGCTGAGGCTTCTTTGTAAACAAACATAGCAAGTCTCTGCTGAACTATATAAGGCCCTCCTCTTCCTCTTGTTTGCATGGATCATTGACTTCCATTTCCCAATTGGCTGCCACTGGAAAAAAATCCTCCTGAAAGTAAGTCCCTAATTAAAACTTATGGGTGACTTTTTGCCTGTCATGTTCTTTGGTCTTGGGTTGAGTTGTGCTGAAGCACCACATATCCAATAAACATTTAATATCCAGAATATATAAAAAATCTTCAACTTAGCCACAAAAGACAAAAAAACTCAATTTTTTAAATGGTCAAAATACTTGAATAGACATCTATCCAAAGAAGATATACAAATGGCTAGAAAGCACATGAAAAGATGATCAATATCATTAACCATCAAGGAAATGCAAATCAAATCACAATAAGATACAATTTCATACCCATTAGAATGTCTGCTATTAAAAAATGGAAAGTAACGAGTGTTGGAGAGAATGCAGGGAAATAGGAACACTCAATCATTGCTGGTGGCTTTGTAAAATGGTGCAGCTGCTGTGGAAGACAGTTCATTCTTTTCTCAGAAAGCTAAGTATAGAACTACCATATGACTGCACAATCCCACTACTAGGTATACACCCAAAACAATTGAAAGCAGGAATTCAAATGGATATTTGCCACCAATGTTCAAAACAGTATTCCTCAAAATTGGCAAAAGGTGGAAGCAATCAAGCATCCATCAACTACTGAATGGATAAACAAAATGGGGTATATACATACAATGGAATATTTTTCAGCCATAAAAAGGAATGAAACTCTTATACATGTAACAACATGTATGAACCTTGAAGACTATATACCTTACACTGTGTACTGTGTAATTGTGAAAACCTTGTGACTCACACTCCTTTTATCCAGCATATGGGTAGATGAGTAAAAAAATGGAGACAAATAGTAAATATATATTAGAGAGGGGTCTTCCTTTTTCTTAAATATGTATTCTTATTTTTTGCAGTAATGAAAATTTTCAAAAATTAATTGTGGTGATGAATGCACAACTATATAATGATATTGTGAACAATTGATTGTACACTTTTGATGATTATATGGTATGTGAATATATGTCATTAAAATTGAATTATAAAAAACAAATAAGCCAAAAAAAAATATTAACCAAGGGAGAAATGGGGAGCATACTTGTGTAGGAGCTCTTCAAAAAGGAGTCTTTAAGTAAAAAATTGCTCCAGAAAACTTAGGAAGTACATTATATATTGACAAAAGGATCAATTCCTCAAGAAGATATAATAATTATAAATATATATGCACCTAATAAAAGGGCTTGAATATATATGAAACAAACATTTACAAAATTGAAGGGAGAGGGCCCTGCACTGATCATGAGGAAGAGTGAGATGTTCCATGACTACATTGCCCCACAGAAGCTTTGAACAACAATCACAACAAGCAGAAATATCTTTCTCAAAGCTCCAGAAAATGGTTCAAGTATTGCAGTAAGAGGGCAAGTGTTAAATAAAAAATGCAACTTAAAAGCAGTAGGATCTCCTGGAATCCCACCTGCTCACCCAATCATCTCACCAGAACAGTACAGAGAAGACACACACTTCCAGTGCAGAGACTTGGCCCAGGCACCAGAGAAAGCAGAGTAACATTTGTGCACATAATAGGATGCATGTATGTCTGTACAAATCTATCTGGGGGAAGCCTGAAGGACTGAACAAGGACTGATGTCAGAAGTTCTCCAATCCAGAACTTTCCCTGCATCTAGAGGTGGCTCACAGAGCGTTTCTACAGAATTGTATTGGAGAATAGTAAAATTTCAGCTCTCTGGGGAAATAGGATATATAGCATAGCACCTGGGATCATAAGGAAACACAGTTTCTTAAGGGAATGAGGAAATTCATACCCATGCAAATGGAAGAATTCCTAAGGACATGTATGCATGATCAGGACAATATGCAAGCATGGAAAAGACCAGGGAATCACTACACTTGTGACTTGGCATTTTCTCTAAATTCATCATATATTTCAACTCTGAAGGAGATCACTAGCACAGGCCAATATACAAATACTGGGAAAGGTGTTCTCTTTTTTTTCTTTTAACTTTTTCCTAGCTCCTGGCATTCAAGGAAATATCTGTCATAACACTAGCTTGATATACGTTTAAGAATCAGATTCCCCAGAGTCTCAATTTCAGTGATAACACATTTTAATATCAAAATGATCAGGTTGCAACAAAATATTACAAAACATAAGAAGAAACAGGAAATATTGGTTTGTGCAAAGGAGCAGGATAAAGAATTAGAAAACATCAATGTGGCATGCAAAACCTTGTACCTTCCAGAAAATGACATCAAAATAAAAGTCCTAAATATGCTCAAAGAGCTAAAGAAAAGCAGACAAATAAACAAAAGACATTAGGAAAATGGTAGATGAATACAAAGATAAAATGAATAAAGAGATAGAAATATTGTAAAGGGACCCAACAAAGGTAAAAATAAAAAGTAACAAATTTAAAAAACTATTCTCTAGAGGGGTTCAAAAGCAGATTGGAGCTGGCAGAGAAAAAATTAGTGAACTTGAAGAAGAGACAACTGAAATCATGCTATTATAA
The DNA here is from genome assembly GCF_015220235.1 of Choloepus didactylus. Taxonomy (NCBI): domain Eukaryota; kingdom Metazoa; phylum Chordata; class Mammalia; order Pilosa; family Megalonychidae; genus Choloepus; species Choloepus didactylus. The sequence continues at coordinate 62,140,834 of NC_051334.1, read as the reverse complement.
ATATATATGCACCTAATATAGAACACCAAAATATATGAAGCAAACATTGATAGATTTAAAGGGAAAATATCTGGATCTACAATAATAGTAGGAGACATCAATACACTACTTTCAATAATGGATAGAACATCTAGACAGAAGATCAATGAGGACTAGAGGACTTGAAATACTATACACCAACTAGAACTACAGCAGAGCACTTATTCAGAAGTGTGCACAAATCACTCAATAGGATACACCATATGTTACATCACAAAACAATGTGCAAGATACAAATCATGCACAATATTTTCTCTGAGCACAATGGAGTGAAGCTAGAAATCAATGGTAGATGAAGAAGGGAAAATTCATAAATATATGGAAATTAAACAATACATTCTTAAACAACTGGGTTAAAAAAAGAAATCAAAAGGGAAAGTAGGTTGTATCTTGAGATTAATGAAAAGAAAAACATCAAATACCAAAACTTATAGGATGCAGCAAAGACCATGCAAATAGGCAAATGTTTACCCATAAAAAGAAGAAAGGTCTCAAAACAATGACTTAACTGAAGCACTAGTTACAAAATGAAAAATACATACAGGACCTCATCAAAGTTAAAAACTTTTATGCATCTAAGGACATCATCAAGAAATTAAAAAGTAAACAAACAGAATGGGAGAATATATTTGAATACCATATATGTGGTAATGGTTTGCTATCAAAAGTGCATTTATAAATCCCTTACAATTAAAGAATTAATAGACAAATTACCCAATTTTTAAAATAATTTGCAAAGGGAGAGACTTCTGGGGAAAATGGTGGCATAGGAAGCTCCAGGGCCCACTCCTCTTCCAAAAACAGCTAGTGGGAAAGCAGGAACTTCTGGAAACAACTGTTCTGGGGCTCCAGAGGCCAGGGAAACACTGTACAGTATTAAGAAAAGAGCACTGTACAGCACTGAGAAAATTGTAAAAGCTGAGGTACTGAAGAAGGGACTGAGAGTAGTTCACTCCACAGTGACTGCCAGTGCTCATCATCCATTTGTGGGGTTGGCCATTTCTATATCCAGTCCCTGGCTTGCTGCTGTGGGCAGAAAGGACCCTGAAGTCCTCTTCCCCAAGAGTGAGGGGGTCATGGCAAAGTGCTGATAATGAATTTTGATTGGTGAATTTGGATCACTGAGTCCAAGTTGTATGCTGTTGTTTTAGCTGAACCTGGATAGAGATAAGCCAGCTATTGATTCAACCCTGACCCAAACAGGGGCAGAGCCAGTAGACATTGAAAGGTCTGCAGAGAAGTTTGAGGAAGGGTGCCATCTGTTGGGCAGGGCAGGAATGCACAGCCATCAAAAAGGCGTTTTGCCATCTTTCCTTACCCTCTCCTTAGGGTTCTGTAGAGCTGGTCTGCACACTTTCATGGGTTTCTGGTTCTGTTGTAGTTGAGAAATACTGACTTAGAAAGTCCTGTCTGGGGTGACCCTCCTCCTAGAATTTTCTCCCCATAAAGGAGTGAACAAAAATGATAAAGGCAAAATGAACACAAGCAGAACAGACAAAGATTCCCAGAGAAGGAAGAGAGGAATGGAAGATTTCCCCCAGGGGGTGAAACAGTTGCACAAATAGTGCAATCTTAAAAATTGTACTGCATAGCAAGGGCAAGTATCAGATGAAGAATAGCTGAAAAAATTTATTAGTTAAACACAGGCAATTATAAAGATTGAGCCAAAGTTGAAGCAAATATCAAACAATAGCCTTAACACAAAGCCAATCAGCAATAAAACCATAGGCAACTCAGAGTAAACACATCAAGATGCTCAGATGCTAAGAAGTCAGCCTAAAATTGCAAGGTAGAAAAATACATATATGGCCCTCTCTCTCTAGCTAAGTCAACTTGAAAGGTGAAATCACTGCCCACCCCCCTATGTGGGATCAGACACCCAGGGGACTGAATCTCCCGGGCAACATGGAATATGATGCCCGGGGAGGAATGTAGACCTGGCATCATGGGATGGAGAACATCTACTTGACCAAAAGGGGGAAGTGAAAGGAAATGAAATAAGCTTCAGTGGCAGAGAGATTCCAAAAGGAGCCGAGAGGTCACTCTGGTAGGCACTCTTATGCACAATATAGACAACCCTTTTTAGGTTCTAATGAATTGAGGTAGCTGGTGGTAGATACCTGAAACTATCAAACTACAACCCAGAACCCATGAATCTTGAAGATGATTGTATGAAAATGTAGCTTATGAGGGGTGACAATGGGATTGGGAATGCCATATGGACCACATTCCCCTTTGTCTAGTTTATGGATGGATGAGTAGAAAAATGGGGGAAGGAAACAAACAAACAAACAAAGGCACCCAGTGTTCTTTTTTACTTTAATTGCCTTTTTTCACTTTAATTATTATTCTTGTTATTTTTGTGTGTGTGGTAATGAAGGTGTCAGGGATTGATTTTGGGGATGAACACACAACTATGTAATGGTACTGTGAACAATCAATGTACAATTTGTTTTGTATGACTGCATGGTATGTGAATATATCTCAATAAAATGAGTTTAAAAAAAAAGAATCACAGGAGAGAGAACACAGCAAAAAAAAAAAAAAAATACATATAAATATATAGTCCAAAAAAGGAAAAAATTAAAATTTCAGAGGACACTCAGAATTTGTAACGACTAATAAAAGATGCTCAAACAAATCTCCTCAATTAATTCAAGGAGGTGAAGGAAGATAGGACTAAATATATAAAAGATATTTAGAAGACACTTGGTGAACATAAAGAAGAATTTGAAATTATGAAAACAAACATAACAGAAACTATGGGAATAAAAGGCAAATAGAAGACACTAAAAATACACTGGAGGCATACAACTGCAGATTTGAAGATGCAGAAGAAAGACTCTGTGAACTAGAAGATAGTACAATCAGAATCTTACAGATAGAAGAACAGAAAGGCAAAGAATGGAAAAAATGAGCATGGCCTCAGGGATTTCAACAATAGCTCGAAGTGCTCAAACATTTGCACCATGGGTGACTCAGGAGAAGAGAAAGAAAAAGCAAAAGAAGAATATTTGAGGAACTAATGGCTGAAAATTACCCAACCATTATGAAAGACATAAATATACATGTCCAAGAAGTACAATATATTCCAAACAGAATAAATTTTAATATACATACTCTAAGACACATTCTAATCAAAATGTCAAATGCCAAAGATAAAGAGAGAATCCTGATGAGGGCAGAACAAGATGGTGGCATAGGGAGTTGTGGAATTTAGTTAGTCCTCTAGAGCAGCTAGTAAATAGCCAGGAAGTCTGGAACAAGTTTTGGTGCCATCCACAACTGGACACATATCGTGTGCAAGTCTGGAATGGGTGGAAGGGCCAAGATCACAGCATAGAACTCTAAGTAAAGACTCCAAAGTGCAGAAACTGGTGCCCCTTCCTCACTGTCATGGGAGGCTGTGTTAGAACACTTCCCTGTGGGAAAAAGAAGCAGACTCTACTAGGAGTGAGGCAAGGTAGCTCAACCAAGCTCCAACTGCAGTTTCAATTAGCAAATATGGGCTACTAAATACAAGCTGTGAGCACAGATAAGCATGAAGCAAGAAGGAAAAGAACCCTGAGGACCCTTCCGGAAGAGAGGAAGTGGGAGTGATGAAAAATGAAATAAAATAAATGAATAAAAAGAGAGGCTTTTGGAATTGGCCAAGCTCAGAATACTGGAAAAGGACTGTTCCCTAAGAAAAGCTGAGTACCAGCTCTGGCTTTTGACTGGTGAAACTTGGGGGCTGAGAGCTGGCTCTGAAAAGGGAATTTACTTTCTTTTCTTTTTTTATTTATTTTTATTTTTTTTTATCCTCAAGAATTTTATTCATGTTCACCTGCTAAATTTTGTTTGGCTTAGGATATGAACAAAATTTGTATTTAAAAGTATTCCCCAACAGATGACAGGGAAAACCAGGCCAGTCAGGGAAAGAGATACAATGTGACTATGGAACTCCATTTAGGGATAAACACATAATATTCCATAAAAGGATAATCCATGAATGAATAAAGAAGGATTGATAGAATTTGAAAAGTTTTGCCCCTTTATTAAAATACTCCTGTACCTGAAAAAGCATAAACTATATATAGTTTTAAACTGATGGTAAAATTAGGAAAGTTTGTAGTTTGAGTATATGCAGTCAAGTAATAGACTTTTTCTTTATCCTGATCTATATAATTAGGTAGATTAGATCAGATATATGAGATAGATAGGTAGGTAGGTAGATAGATAGATAGGTAGGTAGGTACATAGATAGGTAGGTAGATAGATAGATAGATAATCTCAGTTATGATGTCAGGCAAATAATTGTGCTTGTATATCACACTTTTTATAACTCAAATGTAGATAATTATGAACATTAAAGAAGAAAAGTTTTCTTCCCCCCTTTTCTTTCTTCCCAAGCCTCAATTAGTTTTCTTTTTTCCTTTTTAATTTTTATTGGGATTGTTCAGATACCATACAATTATCCAGAGATCCAAAGTGTACAATCACTTTCCCCTGGGTACCCTCATACAGCTGTGCATCCATCACCACACTTAATTTTTGTTCATTTTTTAGAAACTTTTCATTACTCCAGACAAGAAATAAAGTGAAAGATAAAAAAAGACAAAAAGGAAAGGAAACTCGAATCCTCCCCTATCCCTAACCAACCCCCCTCAATTGTTGACTAGTAGTGTTGGTATAGTACATTTGTTAGTGTTTATGAAAAAATGTTGAAATACTACTAACTGTAGTATATAGTTTGCAATAGATATGTATTACTTCCCTATATGCCCCTCTATTATTAACTTCTAACTGTATTGTCATACATTTGTTCTGGTTCATGGAAGCAATTTCTAGTATTTGTACAGTTGATCATGGACATTGTCCACCATAGGATTCAGTTTTATACACTCCCATCTTTTGACATCCAACTTTCCTTCTGGTGACATATATGACTCTGAGCTTCCCCTTTCCACCTCATTCACACACCATTCGGCACAGTTATTCTCACATCATGCTACCGACATGTCTGTTCATTTCCAAACATTTAAGTTCAACCTAGTTGAACATTCTGCTCATACTAAGCAATCGCTCCCCATTCTTAAGCCTCATCCTATATCTTGGTACCTTATATTTCATGTCTATGAGTTTACATATTATAATTAGTTCCTATCAGTGAGACCCTGTGATAATTGTCCTTATGTGTCTGGCTTGTTTCACTCAGTATATTGCCCTCAAGGTTTTGTCATCAACCCATTTTTTTTTAATACGGTTTTGTTCACTCACCATACATTCCATCCTAAGTAAATAGTTGATGGTTCTCTGTATGGTCATATATTTATGTGTTCACCACCTTCACCACTATCTATATAAGGTCATCTACATTTCTTCCACAAGGCTGGAGGGAGAGTCAAAGAAGGTAGAGAGGCAAAAGAAAGAGGAAAAAAATGACAGCTAGGAAGCAGCAAAAGGAAAAATAACCTTAAGTCAAAGTAGAGTGAAGAATCAGACAATACCACCAATGTCAAGTGTCTAACATGCCTCCCCTATCCCCCCCTCTTATCTGCATTTACCTTGATATATCACCTTTGTTACATTAAAGGAAGCATAATACAATGATTCTATTAGTTACAGTCTCTAGTTTATGTTGACTGCATCCCTCCCCCAATGCCTCCCCATTTTTAACACCTTGCAAGGTTGACATTTGCTTGTTCTCCTTCATAAAAGAACATATTTGTACATTTTATCACAATTTTTGAATACTCTAGATTTCACCAAGTTACACAGTCCCAGTCTTTATCTTTCCTCCTTTCTTCTGGTGTCTCACATGCTCCCCACCTTCCTCTCTCAACCATATTCATAGTTATCTTTGTTCAGTGTACTTACATTGTTGTGCTACCATCTCCCAAAATTGTGTTCCAAACCATGCACTCCTGTCTTCTATCACTCTGTAGTGCTCCCTTTAGTATTTCCTGTAGGGCAGGTGTCTTGTTCACAAAGTCTCTTATTGTTTGTCAGAAAATATTTTGAGCTCTCCCTCATATTTCAAGGACAGCTTTGCCAGATATAGGATTCTTGGTTGGTGTTTTTTCTCTTTCAGTATCTTAAATATATCACACCACTTCCTTCTTGCCTCCATGGTCTCTGCTGAGAGATCCACACATAGTCTTATTGAGCTTCCTTTGTATGTAATGGATCACTTTTCTCTTGCTGCTTTCAGGATTCTCTCTTTGTCTTTGACATTTGATAATCTGATTATTAAGTGTCTTGGCATAGGCCTATTCAGATCTCTTCTGTTTGGAGTATGCTGTGCTTCTTGGATCTGTAATTTTATGTCTTTCATAAGAGATGGGAAATTTTCATTAATTATTTCCTCTATTATTGCTTCTGCCCCTTTTTCCTTCTCTTCTTCTGGGACACCAATGACAGATACATTATTGTACTTTGCTTCATTCTTAAGTTCCCGGAGACGTTGCTCATATTTTTTCATTCTTTTCTCCATCTGCTCCTTTGCATGTAGGCTTTCAGGTGTTTTGTTCTCCCATTCCTGAGTGTTTTCTTCTGCCTCTTGAGATCTGCTGTTGTATGTTTCCATTGTGTCTTTCATCTCTTGTGTTGAGCCCTTCATTTCCATAGATTCTACTAGTTGTTTTTTTGAACTTTTGATTTCTGCCTTATGTATGCCCAGTGTTTTCTTTACAGCCTCTATCTCTTTTGTGATATCTTCTCTAAACTTTTTGAATTGATTTAGCATTAGTTGTTTAAATTCCTGTATCTCAGTTGAAGTGTATGTTTGTTCCTTTGACTGGGCCATAACTTTGTTTTTCTTAGTGTAGGTTGTAATTTTCTGTTGTCTAGGCATGGTTTCCTTGGTTATCCAAATCAGGTTTTCCCAGATCAGAACAGGCTCAGGTCCCAGAGGGAAGAAATATTCAGTATCTGGTTTCCCTGAGGGTGTGTCTTAGAAAATTGCTCCACCCTGTGATGCCTCAGGTCACTGTGCTTTTCTGCCTAGCAGGTGATGCAGGTGATTCTTGACTAGTGTGAGGAGGTATGACCGTGTTCCCCCAGGCTCTGGGGTCAGGTTCTGAATGGAAAGGGCCCAACCCCTTTCCTCTTGAAGAAGATAGACCCCCTAGGGGGAGGTCATTAGCATTTCAATGGTCTCTCTGCTTGTGCTGTCTCCACCCTTCTCTGAGTCACAGCCCTGGAAACTGAAAATGACTGGGGCTTTCTCCACTGAGCCAAAAAAGAAACAGATAGTCCCCCTCAGACCTAGTCCAAGGTGACCCTCTGGCTCTCCCAGGTCAGTCGTCACCCAAAGCCTCTGTCTGTTTTTTGGGGATTCGTACCTGTAGTGAGCAGTTCACACTTGCTACTTAAAACCCCAGTTGGAACTCAGCTGAGCTATATTTGCTTGCTGGGAGAGAGCATCTCTTTGGCACCATGAGGCTTTGCAGCTCAGGCTATGGGGGAGGGTGTCTCATGACTAGGATCTGCAGGTTTTACTTACAGATTTTATGCTGTGATCTTGGGCATTCCTCCCAATTCAAGTTGGTGTATGATGAGTGGATGGTCTTGTTTGTCCCCCTGCAGTTATTCTGGATTATTTACTAGTTGTTTCTGTTTTTTTTGGTTGTTCCATGGGGACTACTTAGCTTCCACTCCTCTCTATGCTGCCATCTTGCCCCCTGCCCTCTCTTTTTTTATTTTTTAAACTATTCTAATTAGCTCATTAGAGAAAGCCTCAAGTATTTTCAATTTTCCATGCTAACCCAATCAAGGGTGGAGTTAAGATAAGCCTGAGAGACAAAGTAAGGATTTGAGTGAAAGAGACTATTCCCTATAGGGCATATTTACCAACAGAAAAGGGAGTGGGGCCAAGTTCAAGTGGCTGCCTTCCTCCAGAGTACTCAGACTTCAGGGGCAGAATAAAAAAGAAAAACAGAGCAGTTTGATATTGCCTTCTACTTCAACCACGTCCCTGGCAGAGACAGGATCTGCTGAGAATTTAAGGTACCACATGTCTTTGTGGAAGAGGGAAGCTGCAGGCATACAAGAACCACCTGCTGGACAGCATAGGTAAAGCACAGAGTCCAGAGGCCTCACAGGAAAGTCTGACAACCTTCTGGGTTTCATCCTTACAGAAACATACTTATTACACCCTATTCCTGAGACATGGGCCTATCTGGTCTGGGAAAACCCTGTTGGGGTTGATCATATCTGGGTAGAACCTCCTTAATAGAAAAAGGTTCCATATAGGCAGGACAAGAGCCAGAATAACCAGAGCTGAAAAATTCTGATCAGTTAAACAGAAGCTATGCTAGCAGTCTAGAATAAGTTGAACTGATTGCCAAAGAACAAATAGAGAACAAAGCCAAACAAAAAGAAAACCATAGGTAAAAGAGTGAAACAACATCTTGAAAGAAGTAATCAAGGAAACAATATGCCTATATGACAATGAAAAAGTATGAGTCACATTAGAAAAAAACAGGATATGTCCAGTCAAGTGAAAAAGCTAACACTTCAAACAAGAAACAGGAGTTGAACCAACTAATTAAGCATGTTAAAAAAAATTGCTAAATCTCTTATGAAAGACCTAAAAATTAAGTCCAACAAGCACAACATAACCCAAAGAGAATAGATCTGAATATATCTACTTCAAGAAACTTACTCATCATATTGTCAAATTTCAAAGGCAGAAATTTCTGAAAGCAACAACAGAAAAGCAATCCATCACATACAAGGGAAGATTGATAAGACTATGTGTGGATTTCTCAGCAGAAATGATGCATGCAAGAAGGCAGTGGTATGTTATACTTAAGATACCGAAAGAGAAATACTGCCAACCAAGAATTCTGTATCTGGCAAAATTGTCCTTCAAAAATGATGGAGAGTTTAAAATATTTTCAGACAAACAGATGCAGTGAAAGTTTGTGAATAAGATACCTGCTCGACAAGAAATATTAAAGGGAGAATTACAGGCAGATAGGAAAAGACAAGAGAGAGAGGTTTGAAGAAAAGTGTAGAAATGAAGACTATCAGTAAGGGTAAAGAGAGAGAGAGAGAGAGTAAGATATGACATATAAAATCTGAAAGACAAAATGGTAGATGAAAGTATTGCCTTTACACTAATAACATTAAATATTAATGGATTAAACCCCTCAATCAAAAGATATAGACTGGCAGAATGGATTAGAACACAGGACCCATCTATATGCTGTCTAAAAGAGACTTCATTTAGACCTAAGGAAAAAATATGTTGAAAGTGAAAAGTTGGAAAAAGATATTTCATGCAAACAACAACCAGAAAAGATATTAGTATTAGCTATACTAATATCAAACAAATTAAATTCAAATATAAAACAAAAGACACAAAGAATGACATTATGTATTAATGAGGATCAATTCATCAAGAAGACATAAACATCATAAATATTTATGTATTGAGCAAGAGCCCCAAAATACATAAGGCATACACTGACAACACTTAAGACAGAAGTAGACACCTCTATAATAAGAGTTGGAGACTTCAATACACTGCTCTCATCAATGGATAGAACATCTAGACAGAGGAATGAAATGGAAACAGAGATTCTGAATAGTATGATAAATGAACTAGACTTAACAGACATTTAAAGAACATTACACCCCACATCAGCAAGATTCATATTTTTCTCAAGTACTCATGGATAGAGCACATGATAGGTCACAAAGCAATTATCAATACATTTTAAAAGATTGAAATTATACAAAATATTTCCTCATATCTTAATGGAATGAAGCTGGAAATCAATAAAAGGCAGAACACTGGAAAATTCACAAATATATGCAGGTTAAACAAAACATTCTTAAAAACCAGTGGTCAAGGAAGGTATTACAAGAGAAATTGGTAAATATCTCAAGGCAACAGAGATTGAAAACATAACTTATTAAAACTTATGGGAGGTGCTGAAGCTGCGCGCTGCAGAGCGCATCGATGAGGCAGCCGAGCGGCTGGGGGCCCTGAGCAGCGCGATCTGGAGCGAGCCCGAGCTGGCCTACGAGGAGCGCCATGCCCACAGCATACTGACGCGCTTTTTTGAGCATGAGCCGCCAGCCGCCGCCTGGACGGTGCAGCCTCACTACGAGCTGCCTACGGCCTTCCGGGCCGAGTGGGAGCCGGCGGGCGGCCCGGAAGCGCCGAGCGCCGGGCCGCGGCCGCTGCACTTGGGCTTCCTCTGCGAGTACGACGCGCTGCCCGGCATCGGGCACGCCTGCGGCCACAACCTGATTGCCGAGGTCGGCGCGGCGGCCGCGCTGGGCGTAAAGGGGGCCCTCGAGAGCCTCCTCGGGCCGCCTCCGCCGGTGAAGGTGTTTGGTGACCAATAAATCTGCCTGGTTGAACTGGTGGAATCGAATTAGTAATTGTCTTGGGAACACCTGCAGAAGAAGATGGTGGTGGGAAAATTGATTTAATTGAAGCAGGAGCTTTTAAAAATCTTGATGTTGTTTTTATGGCCCATCCATCCCAAGAAAATGCTGCTTATCTACCTGATGTTGCTGAACATGATGTGACTGTGAAATACTATGGAAAAGCATCTCATGCTGCTGCTTATCCCTGGGAAGGAGTAAATGCGTTAGATGCTGCTGTTCTCGCCTACAACAATCTGTCTGTGTTAAGACAACAAATGAAACCAACTTGGAGAGTTCATGGTATAATAAAAAATGGTGGTGTAAAACCCAATATCATTCCCTCTTATTCTGAATTAATCTATTACATCCGTGCGCCCTCAATGAAAGAACTTCCAGTTTTGACCAAAAAGGCAGAAGATTGCTTCAGAGCGGCAGCTTTGGCTACTGGGTGTACAGTAGAAATTAAAGGTGGAAAACATGATTACTACAATGTTCTTCCCAATAAAAGCCTATGGAAAGCTTATATGGAAAATGGAAAAAAGCTGGGAATCGACTTCATTTCAGAAGATGCAATGTTGAATAGCCCATCAGGATCTACTGATTTTGGAAATGTTTCTTTTGTGGTCCCTGGAATTCATCCATACTTTTACATCGGCTCTGACGCCCTGAATCACACTGAACAATATACTGAAGCTGCAGGATCACAAAAAGCTCAGTTCTACACTTTGCGTACAGCCAAAGCTCTGGCAATGACAGCATTGGATGTTATTTTTAAGCCAGAGTTGCTAGAAAGAATCAGAGAGGACTTCAAATTAAAACTTCAAGAAGAAGAGTTCTTAAATACAGTAAAATAAAAGGAAGATTAGGAGCCGCTTATGAATCATTAAGAAGAGTTGATGACTTTTTGTCTTTGATATTTTTAATGGAGGACATGCTTATTTTTTAATCTTAGAGGAATCAAGTCCCTTCTGCATGAAAAGCGAGGACATGATGTGAAGAAAGCACATTACTTCGTATCCAAAATGAAAATTTTCACAAATCTATGCTTGATGGAATTGTGAACATTCAGGAACTCATGTGTAATGGCACTTCTTAAACACTCTCGGTGATAACATGGTTTATCAGTGATAGTATTTTATAAATTCATATGCTATATAGGTGCATTTAAAAAGGTCTTCAGACATTTAAAACTCTATATCCAGAATTGACGCACATGAAAGAGTCCTTTGGCATAGGGTGGTAAAACTGTTCTGTAAAGTAATTTTAAAATTCAATTTGTAAATTCAGGGAAAATTCATTTTGAATATCTGACTTTATCTGTTTGGTCTCATTTATAATAAACGTAGGCTTTGTAAATCAAAAAAAAAAAAATAAAACTTATGGGTTGCTGCAAAGGTGGTGGTGAGAGGGAAATTTATTGCCCTAAATTCTGATATTTTAAAAGAAGACAGAGCAAAAATTGAGGACTTAACTGTTCACCTAGAGGAACTAGAGAAAGAACAGTGAACTAACCCAAAGCAAATGGAAGGAAAGAAATAACAAATATTAGAGCAGAAAGAAATGAAATTGAGAACATGAAAACAATAGAGAGGATCAACAAAAGCAGAAGTTGATTCTTTGATAAAATCAATAAAATTGATGGACTTTGTCCTGGTTTGCTAATGCTGCCATTATGCAAAATACCAGAAATGGATTGGCTTTTATAAAGGGGATTTATTTGGTTACAAAGTTACAGTTTTACAGCCATATAAATGTCCAAACCAAGGCATAAACATAAGTATACCTTCACTGGAGAAAGGCCATCAGCATCCAGAAAACCTGTTGGCTTGGAAGGCACATGGATGGCATCTGCTTGCTTCCAGGTTGCATTTCAAAATGGCATTCTCTAAAATGTGTCTAGGCTTAGCTTCTCAGGGCAAACTCTGGGCTAGTATCTTCAAAGCATCAGCAAAAGTCTGCTTTCAATGGCTGTCTCCAAAATGTCTCTCTAAGCTGCAGCACTGAACTTCTGTCTGAGCTCTTACAGGGCTCAGGTAAACTAATCAAGACCTGTGCTGAATGGGTGGGACCACACTTCCATGGAAATAATCTAATAAAAGTTATTACCCACAGCTGGGTGGGTCACATCTCCATGGAAACAACCTAATCCAAAGATTTGTACCTAAACAACACTAATATGTCTGCCCCCACAAGACTCTATTAAAGAACTTGGTATTTGGGGGAACATACAACATCCAAACTGGCACAGAACCTTAGCTAGGCTGACAAGAAAAGAGAGAGGATACAAATAAATACAATCAGTAATGGGGGAAGGGACATGACTACTGACACTGTAGAAATAAAGGAGATAATGAGAGGATGCTGTGAGCCACAATATGCTAATAAATGAGAAAATGTACATGAAATGGATGACTTCCCAGATAAGCATGAACAACCAAAATTGACTCGAGAAGAAACAGATGACCTGAAAAAAGCAATCACCAGCAAAGTGATTAAATCAGTCATCAAAAAGCTCCCAGAAAAGTCCAGGACCATATGGCTTCACATGTTAATTTTACACGAAGCATTCAAGAAAGATTTAGTGAAAAGTAAAAGGCAGTCTACGCAATGGGTGAGAATATATGGAAATGACATAACAGATAAGGGTTTAATATGCAGAATATATAAGGAGATCCTACAACTCCACATACAAAGACAAACAACCCAATTAAAAAATAGGCAAAAGCATGGACAGACACTTTCCTGAAGAGGAAACACAAATTGCCCAAAAACATGAAAAGATGCCCTATTTCACTGGCTACTTGGGAAATGAAAATCAAAATCAAAATCAGATATCATCTTACACCTCTTACAATGGCAATCATAAAAAATACAGAAAATTACAAGTGCTGGAGAGGATGTGGAAAAAAAGGGCCCACTTATTCATTGTTGGTGGGAATGTAGAATGGTGCAGCCACTCTGCAAGGCAGTGTGGTGGTTCTTCAAGAAGCAAAGTATAGAATTGCCACATGATCCAGCAATTCCATTACTAGGTATATATCCAGAGGAACTCAAAGCTAAGTCACGAACAGACATTTATAAACCAATGTTTACAGTGGCCTTATTCATGAATGCCAAGAGATGGAAACAGTCCAAATGTCCATCAAAAAACAAACTGTACATATGATGGGATACTATGCAGCATTAAGACAGAATAGTCACAGAGCATATGAAAATGTGCATGAACCTTGAGGATGTTATGTTGAGAAAATTAGCCAGAAATAAAAGGACAAAGACTGCATAGTCTCACTAATAAGAATGAAAATTAATGAGCAAACTTAGAGAATTAAACCTGAGAACACAGGTTATCAGGAGATAGAAAGATGGTAGAGATTGCACATTTGAGGCTGAAGGACTATAGAATGTTCAACAAGATTGATTGTATAGATATAGTAATGGATAGCACAAAACAGTTGGATGGTAGCACAGTATTGTAAATACACTGAGCAAAGATGACCATGACTACAGCTGAAAGAAGAAGGCTAGGGGAATTCATGACATTAGAAGTAAAGACAGAAGATAAAAACTGGGACTGTATAACTTAGTGAAACAGAGAGGTCAATGATGGTGATGAAATGTACAAATATAAAAATGTTTTTACATGAGGCAAAACAAATGAATGTCAACAATGTAAGGTGTTGAAAATTAGATGGTACTGGGGAAAAATATAATCAGTGCAAACTGGAGTCTATAGTTAACAGTAACATTGTAATATTCTTCCATTAAGTGTAACAAAGGCAATATACCAAAGCTAAATGTCTGTAAGTCAGGGATGTATGGGAGGCACATGGGATTCCTGGTGGTGATGTTGCCTGACCTATTTATTTTATTTTGTTTTATTTTTTAATTATCATTTTTTTCTTTTTCTTTTTTTCTTTTTTCTCCTCTTCCACTTTGTGCAGAAGAAATGAAAATGTCCTCATATAGATCATGGTGGTGAATGCATAACTATGTGATTATACTGGGAACCATTGATTGTTTACTTAGGAGGGAATGTATGCTGTGTGAATAAAACTGTTTAAAACATAAACAGAGGAATACAACTGCTGGAGAAAAGGGATAGACAATCACTTTTTTTGTGGCAGTAGAATGATGCAGCCCATCTGGAGGGCAGTGTGGTTGTTCCACAGGAAGCTAAGTATGAGTTTGCCATTGGTTTTTTGACATCATTGTTTCGTATATACTTGGAAGAAATGAAAACAGGTACATGAATGTGCATTAGCACACTGGTGTTTATGGTGGCAGTATTCATGATTCACAATGGCTGGAGGTGGTCTAAGGTGATTGATGAACAGAATGGCAAACTGCGGTGTATACATACAAAGGAATATTGAGTGGATGCAAGAAGGAATGAAGTTGTGAGGTATGCAACTAAGAGAATGGAATTTGAGGGCAGTATGTTGAGTCAAATAAGCCAGAAATTAAAGGACAAGTATTGTAATGCCTCATGAATACTTACTAAATATAATGTGCAAACTCTGAGAATTGAATATGAGAACATAGGCTATCAGGGGAAGGCTTATTTTAAAGATTCCTAGATTGTAAGCTCTTACAGCAATCACATCTATTTGAGTTGTTATGGTTATTACTAAATTCTGAGATGCTGAACTCTTTGTGTGTAACCTGGTCATTCCCATGAAAGTTGGAATTACCCAATACAGCAACTGTTTAAAAAGCTGAAAAAGAGACAAGACTTCATTTAGAGATATGAGTGAAGCTGATCTGGTTAGGACTAAGGCAAACTGGATAAAGGGTAAAGGATGATATTGACTGTGTTTTAGAACTTCAACTTCTGTGTGAGAATAAAGATAGAGATATTTATTTGATGCAGAATTTCTATTTTCTTCAGCACACTCTCTAATTTAACTTTTGTGTTCAGTTTATTCAAACACCAAAATTACATGGAAACTTCAACAGGGAGTGTGAGCTTGGTTTCTACAGGTTAGTGCTATAGCCTGATACATCCCAGAGTAATTTGGGAAGAGAATCAAAAACATTTGCAAAGTTCCCTTGAGGGATTGGGGAAAAATATGGAAATATTAAACTTCCCCATCTGAGTGATTCCTGATGTAACCCTGTTCTAGTTTGCTAATGCTGCCAAATACAAAACACCAGAAATGGATTGGCCTTTATAAAAGGGGGTTTATTTGGTTACACAGTTACAATCTTAAGGCCATAAAGTGTCCAAGGTAATGCATCAGCAATCAGGTACCTTCACTGGAGGATGGCCAATGGTGTCCGGAAAACCTCTGTTAGCTGGGAAGGCACTTGGCTGGCATCTGCTCCAGAGTTCTTGTTTCAAAATGGCTTTTTCCTAGGATGTTCCTCTCTAGGCTTCAGCTTCTCTCCAAAATGTCACTCTCAGTTGCTCTTGGGGTTTTTGTCCTCTTTTAGCTTCTCTGGAGCAAAAGCCTGCTTTCAAAGACCATCTCCAAAATATCTCTCATCTGCAGCTCTTGTGCTTTCTTCAGTGTCCCTCTTGGCTGTAGTTCCTCTTCAAAACATCACTCACAGCTGCAGCTGCACTGAGTTCCTTCTGCTTGTCAGCTCATTTATATGGCTCCACTGATCAAGGCCCACCCTGAATGGGTGGGGCCATGCCTCCATGGAAATTATCTAATCCGAGTTATCACCTACAGTTGGGTGGGGCCCATTCCAAAGAAACACTCAAAGAATTACAACCTAATCAACACTGATAACATGTGTCCACACAAGATTACATCAAAGATAATGGTGTTTGGGGGGACATAATACATTCAAACTGGCACAACCCCCAAGCATTTTGGTCTACCAATTTAATAAGCCATGCCCTTGGTCTTGGGACCTGCCCTTATAAAACTTATTCCTGCAAAGGAGAAGCTATGCATACTTATAATTATGCCTAAGAGTCACCACCCAGAGCACCTCCTTTGTTGCTCAGATATGGCCTCTATCTCTAAGCACACTCTACAGGTAAACTCACTGCCCTCTCCCCTATGTGGGACATGACTCTCAGGGGTGTAAGTCTCCCTGGCAATGTGGGTCATTACTTCTGGGGATGAACCTGCCCTGGTGTCATTGGATTGGTAAGCATTCTTGGACAAAAAGGAGGAATAGAAATGAAACAAAATAAAGTTTCGGTAGCTGAGAGGTTTCAAATAGAGTTGAGAGGCCATTCTGGAGTTTATTCTTATGCATTATATAGGTATAGCATTTTAGTTTTTAGTGTTCTAGAATAGCTAGAAGGAAATACCTAAAACTGTTGAACTGTAATACAGTAGACTTGATGAAGATGATTGTAAAACTATATATCTTTTATGGTGTGACAGTGTAATTGTGAAAACCTTGTAACTGGCAATCCCTTTTTCCAGTGTATGGACAGATGGGTAAGAAAATAAAGACAAATTTAAATTAATAATTGGGGGTGGTGGTTAAGGGGTATGGGATATTCTGGGTGTTATTTTTCATTTTTATTTTTATTCTTATTTTTTATTTTTTTGAGTAATGAAGATGTTCAAAAATTGGCTGTGGTGATGAACACACAACTCTATGATGACACCATGTACCATTAATAGTTCACTTTGGCTGATTATCTGGTATGTGAATATATCTCAGTACAATTGCATTTTAAAAATGAGAGAGAATCCTGAAAGCAGCAAGAGAAAAGCAATTCCCCACTGTTACGGTGCCCGCGAGTTAAGGTACGAGACAGCCAAACAGAATTTAAAAGAGCCTTTATTAGTCAGCCAGCTGGCGGCTGCCGCCTGTCACTCCGCGCAGGGAGTTTAGTAAGCAGCAGCAGGCTGACCGGAGAGTGCTTGAGACTTATATAGGCAGAAATCACATCCTGAAAATGCAAGCAAGCTACTTTGACAAAAGCAGAGTTGGCGGTTAATTAATGGGTGCTTAAGATCTTTAGCAACCTTGAGAAATTTTCTCAAGGCTGGTGCAATGGTTAATTATTGGAACGGTTACGCTTGGCTAATGCATACATCTGCAAGTCTCACTCCCTAAAACGGCACAGTTTCACTCCCTAAAACGGCACAGTTTCACTCCCTTCCTCTCAGGGCTTTAATGTTTACTTTGCAGTCATTACCGGTTGAGGGGGAAGGGGACTCTCTTGTTACAGATTAAGGGGAGGGAGCCCACTTCATTCCCCACTGGTTTTTAGGGAGAATCAAATCATTGTTTCTTCCGAGAGTAAGAATTGATATTGATATTGGGACTGCAAAACCATAAGCTTCACGCTTTGAATACACCGTTGGACAAATTTAACTAAACTGTTTATAACACAGGGGCCTATGATTAAGGCTAACATGATAAGAGCCAGGAGTCCAGCAACTGCTGATATTAAGGTAGTTAACCATGGAGATTGAGAAAATATACTTTCAAACCAATTTGCCTCTTTTTTCCTTTGCTCTTCTCTATCCTGTATTCTCTTTTGGAGTTGGCTTAAACTTTCTTTAATTACACCTGAGTGGTTAGTATAAAAACAGCATGCTTCCCCCAAGGCTAGACAAAGCCCTCCCTGCTTTAAGAATACAAGGTCGAGTCCCCTCCGATTCTGAAGCACTACTTCTGCCAATGAGCTTAAGGACTCCTCAAATTTAGTAACACTCTCTTCTAAGGTTTTTAGATCCTGGTCAATCTGAGTACTAAGGCTTTTAAAATTTTGGTCCCCTGTGACAAGTGCTGTGGTTCCTACTGTGGTTGCCACAGCTACCCTAAGTCCCAGGAGCACTGGCACTAGTATTGGTCCCCCTCGCTTGACTCATTTGAGGTTAGTTAGCCCGAAGTGCTCCCTACCTCCCTCACCAGAGTAGTAATATACTTGGGGAAGGACATGGGTGAGAATGCATAGTCCTGGAGTCTTAGGTTGCATGAGGGCGGGGGGGGGGTGTATAAACACGGTGTTAACCCCGTTGTACAGGCAAACCATGTTCCTTTGGGCGCTACTAAGTAGTATCCGGTATGACCTGCCGGGCTGTTGCTAAAAATGGTTACAGAGGTGCAAGAATTAACGTAAGGAGAAGTAGATAGAGGGAATTGAGGGGACTGAAAGCATGTTCCTTGTCCTTGAAAGTCACCTAAAGTAAGCTTAGGGGTAGTGCCCCAGGGACAATAGTGTGAATTTTGGTGAATATTTGATAGGGAGATATTTTGAATGTCATTGTTAGTTACTCCTATACTCCGGTTAGCTCCCAGGCCTGTATAATAGGGTGGTTCGGGGTTTAGACATAGCCAGCAATCTTCAGTTAAGTTGGGGGAAGTTTGGTTTAAGAATTTAAACATGAGTTTAAGTGTATTGAATAGAGACTCTTGTCGGGAGTTTGGAGGTGGAGGGAGGGGAGTTGCTTTTGGAGATAAGGGGTGGCTTTTTATGGTGGAGTAAGGACGGGTAAGTGGGAAAGGAGTAGTTGTTACAGGTATTTTGATGTCGATGGGGTCCAGGGGGCCTATTGGATTTAAGGGCTTAGGAATTTTCCTTTTTTGAATAGTGAATAACACTCCAGGGTCATATCCTGATACATATAGGCGCAATCCCCATGTTTTTCCCCCCAACCACTGGGAATCTTCCCAATACTGCTGTGGTTCAACAGTAACAGGGTTACAGTTCCCAATTACACAATTTTTAATAGGAGCTTCTGGCCTTATCTCCCTGGTGACCTTTAATAAATGATCTACATTTTTCCATGGGGCTATGGTTTCACAGCCCCAACTATAACAGAAATAATCATCCTCTCCCCCACACTTTGAGGCACTTCTTTGCAGACAGATGTAATGTTGACTATGCCATAGCCCTCGTTCTAGTTCTAATTTACCACAACCGAAGCCCCTAAGCTCTACTCTTCCCCCTCTCAAATAGGTATTTACAGCTTCTGGTAGATTCCAGAGTCTCCCAAAGAGTTTACATAGGTCAAAAACAAATTTAGGGCTGCCAGGGGTGCTAATCTGGCTGACCACTGTTCCATCAATGGTGCGAGTTAACTGCCACGTATAATTAGTGGCTTGATGGGGGTTCTCGGCAGCTAGCATTGTTACTAGAGTCAGCATAATGGTGTACGTCGCTGCAGCCGAAGTTTTAGGGGATCTGATGTTTTTTGTATGGACCATTCTGCGTTCTGGTTGGAGTCTGCCTTTTTAATTTGTGAGCGATGTATCCAAAATCTTTTACCTGCGACTTTCACGGCAGTCGGTGTACTTAGAATCACCTGATAAGGCCCAGCCCAGCGTGCCTCGAGGGAGGAGGGATTCCTTTTTCTGATCCACACTAAATCACCAGGTTCAGCAGTAGGGGTTTCTTCTTCCGCGGTGTCAGGTTTCAGACAGTGGGCGCTGACAACGTGATGGATGTTTTTGGAGCTGTAGTGTAAAGCCTGTAAGGACTTGAGAAGTTCAGAGTTAGACAGGGAGGCAAGCTGCTCCTCCCCTAACTTGGGGAGGAGCGGGGGTGGCCTGCCGAACATAGCTTCATATGGAGTAATACCTTTTACATAAGGAGTACACCTAGCTTTAAGTAAGGCAAACGGAAGAAGGCTCACCCAGTTTCCGCCAGTCTCTAATTTAAGTTTGGTGAGGGTTTCCTTAAGTGTCCGATTCATTCTTTCTACCTGTCCTGAGCTTTGCGGTCTGTAGATGCAGTGTAGCTTCCATTTAATTACTAATGCTTTTACCAAGTTTTGGGTAACTTGGGCTATAAAAGCCGGACCATTGTCAGACCCCATTGCTACCGGTAGGCCAAACCAAGGGACAATTTCAGCCAATAATTTCTTAGCTACTACCTGAGCTGACTCTGACCGAGTTGGGTAGGCCTCAACCCATCCTGAGAAGGTGTCCACCAACACAAGTAAGTACTTATATCCCCCTGGTCCAGGAGGCAGTTCCATAAAGTCTATTTCCCATTGCTCTCCTGGGAGCTGACCTCTTAGGCTGTGACTGGGGGTAGCATGGGTACTTACATGGCTTGGGTTAACTTGGGCGCAGACGTGACATCTTCTGCTTATCTCTTTTGCAACCTGAAAAAGCTTAGGTATGTAGAAGTCAGTTTTTAGCAATTCAGCTAATTTTGTCCCTTCCAGGTGTGTACTCTGATGCATTTTTGAAATTAAGTCTCTTCCAAGTGCCTCTGGTAGGAGAATTCTAGAGTCGGGGAGGACTTTCCACCCCTCTGGATTTTCTCTAGCTTGGAGTCCTTGACCTAGACGAATGTCAGAGTCTGAGTAAGTTGGAACAGCTTTTAGTACCCGAGGTGGTAGGAGGGGCAAGACTTGGAGAGGCCCCACTGGTTTTAGGGCCACTTCTTTGGCCGTCTGGTCGGCGAAAGCATTTTTCTTTGTTTCGGGTCTGTTTGAAGTTTGATGTCCTTTGCAGTGGATTATGGCTACTGCTCTGGGAAGCCAAAGGGCTGTTAAAAGCTCTAGTATTTCTGAGGCATTTTTAATGTCCTTTCCCCCACTGGTTAGGAGGCCGGGTTCCTGATAGATGGCCCCATGCACATGTGCGGTGGCGAATGCGTATCGGCTGTCCGTGTAGATGTTCACCGCCTTTTCCTTGGCCCATCGAAGAGCTTGGGTGAGGGCTATTAGCTCAGCTTTTTGCACAGACGTCCCATGGCTTAGGGCTTGGGCCCATATTACCTTAGAGGCCGTTACTACTGCTGCTCCAGCGACCCTAGTCCCGTCTTGAATGAAACTGCTCCCGTCAGTATAGAGAGTTTCATCTGGGTTTTGAAGTGGCAGGTCAGTTAGGTCTTCACGCAGGTTGGTGGTTGCAGCTAAGGTTTCGACACAGTTATGAATGGGTTGGCTGGGATTATTCTCTGGCAGCAAAGTAGCTGGGTTTAAAGCTGAGGTTTGAAGAAACTTTATTCTGGATGGATCAAGGAGAAGAACTTGGTATTGAGTAATTCTTGCATTAGAAAGCCACCTGTCCGGGGGGCTTTTGAGAAGGGTTTTGACCACGTGGGGGGCGATGATTTGCAGTTCTTGCCCAAAGGTGAGTTTAGAGGCTTCTTTAACTAATAAGGCGGTGGCCGCAATGGCCCGGAGGCAGTTAGGCCAGCCTGCCGCAACTGGGATCGAGGCACTTTGAAAGATAAGCCACGACCCGTTTCCATGGCCCTAAGCGCTGTGTTAGCACTCCCTTTGCTATCCCTTGCCCCTCAGCTACATGGAGCTGAAATGGTTTTCTGAGATCTGGGAGTGCTAAAGCTGGGGCTTGGGTAAGTGCCTTTTTTAAGGTCTGGAAAGCCCCTTCCTCTTTGTCAGTCTAAGTTAGTTCTGCGCCCTTCCCCCCGGTACTGGCATAAAGAGGGCGGGCTATTTCGGCAAACCCAAGGATCCATAGCCGGCAATACCCAACCGCTCCTAAAAACTCCCTGACTTGTCGCTTTGTCCAGGGTGCTGGAATTTGGAGAATGGCTTGAATACGTTTATTAGACAATGTTCTCTTTCCTTCAATTATATTATACCCAAGATAAGAGGCTTGTGAAATGCAAAGCTGTGCCTTCTTTGCTGACACCCGGTATCCTAACAGCCCGAGGGTTTTCAATAACCCCTCCATTGCTTTCTGGCACTCTTTGGGAGATTCTGCCACAAGGAGGATGTCATCCACATATTGGAGGACAGTAACTTTGGGGTGTTTTTCTCGGAATTCTAGTAGGTCCCGGCTTAGGGCCTCGTCAAAAAGAGTGGGGGAGTTTTTAAAACCCTGGGGCAGTCTAGTCCAAGTTAATTGTCCTGAATCCCCTACTTTGGGGTCCGTCCACTCAAAGGTGAAGAGGGGCTGGCTGACGGGGGCCAGGGGTAGTGAGAAGAAAGCATCTTTTAGGTCTAGTACAGTATACACTTTTCGATCGGGGGGGAGTAAGCTGAGCAGGGTATATGGGTTAGGGACAGTTGGATGGATGGTTTCGACTCTTTTGTTGCCCTCTCGTAGGTCTTGTACTGGCCTGAAGTCCTCAGTCCCTGGTTTCTGGACGGGTAGGAGTGGGGTGTTCCAAGGGGACTTGCAGGGCACAAGAATCCCCACTTCCCTTAGTCTTCTAATATGGACAGCTATTCCTTTCTTAGCTCGGTAGCTCATTGGGTACTGCCGGACCTGGACAGGTGTGGCACTGCTTAGGAGCTGAACAACAATGGGGTGGCCAGCTAGCCCCGGGGGGTTCATCTCCTCCCACACCTCCAGTATTTCTTTCTGCCACTTCACTAAGAGTTCAGCATTTTGTTTATTAGTATCCTCCCCGGCTAGGAGGAGGTACTCTTCAGACAGAGGGCAGGTAATTAAGATGGAACTTGGTTGCTTTGGGAAGTTTACTTCTGGCCCTTCGTGTCGGAAGGAGATGGTTGCTCACAGTTTGTGGAGCAAGTCGTGGCCAACTAGAGGGTAGGGGCACTCAGGCATAACTAAGAAAGAGCGAGTAATGGTTTTCTCCCCTAAGTTACTTATTCGGGCCTGTGTCCATGGATAGGACTTGATTCCTCCAGTGGCCCCTTGGATCAGGGTCCGTTTTTGCGATAAAGGGCCTTCTGCCTCTTGGAGTACAGAGAAAGTCGCCCCAGTGTCCACTAAAAAGTCAACATTTTGGCCCCCTACTGTAAGAGTGACCCTGGGCTCCTGGGGGCCAAGGGCGGAGCCCCGGCCTCATCAATCTTCCTTCTCAAGGAGAACCTTTGGCGGCCCTGGGTAGGATTTTTTTGGGCACTCGTTCTTCCAATGCCCCTGTTCCTTACAGAAAGCACACTGGTTTTGGCCTAGAGAGGGCCCCTTTCGCCCTCCTCTCCCGCCGGACAGCCTATTTCCTCCCCCAGACTTTCCTCTGAAATTCTGACCCCCTCCTCAGTTTTTATTCCGTGTTTGGTGTTCACTCATAGCAAGTAAAACCTTCGCCATTTTTTTGTTTAAGTCTTCGGAACTTTCTCTATTATTGAAAACTCGTTGAGCAACCTCCACCAACTCTCTCAGTACTTTTCCCTCAAAGTCTTCTAACTTTTGTAACTTTTTTCTTATATCTGGGGCCGACTGGGCGACGAAGGCAATATTAATTGCTCGCCTGTTTTCTGGTGCCTCCGGATCTATAGGGGTATATAACCGGTAAGCCTCCTGGAGGTGCTCTAGAAAAGCGGCGGGGGACTCAGTGGCCCCCTGAGTCACCTCAGTTACCTTGGACATATTCATAGGCCTCTGCGCTGCTGCTCGGAGAGCCCCCATTAGAGTCTGGCGGTACCGTTCAAGAGCTCTCTTACCTTGGTCAGTGTTAGGGTCCCACCGGGGTTGGGTGAAGGGAAAAACAGCTTCGAGGTGGTCTACTTCCATGGTCGGCAGACCGTCTGGCCCCATGACTAATTTTCATCCCTGGGCACAGATTCTTTCTCTCTCCTCTGATGTAAAAAGGGTCTGCAGAAGTTGTTGACAGTCGTCCCATGTGGGCTGATGGGTAAAGAAAACGGATTCTAACAAAGAGATTAGTCCTTGTGGGTTTTGAGAGAAAGAGGGGTTTTGATTTTTCCAATTGTACAGGTCGCTGGTGGAAAAAGGAACATAGACCATAAAGGGTTTTGGGTTTTCGGGTGGGCCTTGAATGACTTGTCTCAGGGGTAATTGAGCGGGGACAAAGACCTGACCCTGTGGTCCATATGAACTCCCAGAACGGGCGTGGTGGGGGGCTGGAGAGAGTTGTCGGGGGCGTGGTAGAATCCGGAGTGGGAATGAGGGGTCCTTCTGTACTTAGGGTAGGGGGGCCCGAACTGGAAGCAGAGGGCCCTGGGCTGGAGGCAGAGGGCCCTGAGCCAGAGGCAGAGAGCTCTGGGCCAGAGGCGGAGGGCCCCGGGCTAGGGGCGGAGGGCCCCGAGCCAGAGGCGGAGAGCTCCAGACCAGAGGTGGAGGGTCCCAGGCCGGAGGCGGAGAGCTCCGGGCTGGAGGAGGAGGGCCCCGGGCTAGGGGCGGAGGGCCCCGAGCCAGAGGCGGAGAGCTCTGGACTGGAGGAGGAGGGCCTTGGGCCAGAGGCGGAGGGCCCCGGGCCAGAGGTGGAGGGCCCCGAGCCAGAGGCGGAGAGCTCCGGACCGGAGGCAGAGGGTCCCGGGCCGGAGGCGGAGAGCTCCGGACTGGAGGCAGAGGGCCCTACAGAATATGGTGGGGGCCGTGACAAGGGGGGACTGAGGACTGGGGGCCTTTTGGGTGGTCCCTTTAGAACAAGCACATTTCGCGCTTTAGACAATTTAGGTGGTGAGCAGTTTTTAAGCCATTTGGGGTGGTCAGCGAGGACGTCGATCCAGGTTTCAATATAGGGAATCTGATCCGGATGTCCTAGTCTTCTATAAATTACTCTTTGAACCTGAAAAGCAATCGGCAAGTTTAGGGTGCCCTCGGGGGTCCAATTAGAGTCTGGAAAAGTTGGCCATTCGAGCTCACAAAGGGCCCTAAGAGTTTCTGGGTTGACCGTGGCACCTGACCCAGCAGCTCGTCGGCAGAAGTCCTGAAAATTTTTTAAGAAACACTGCAACGGAGAACAAGCGGAAGCAGATGGAGTCTGACCCATTGCGGGACTGCTGGTTGGCAAAACAGAAACAGAACAGAACAAAGACACTAACAACAAAACACAAAACAGAGACTAGGTCTGCGCTAAGAGACCAATTCCAAACCTGTACCAGAACCTAAAACCTGAGGCCACCGGCCACCGTCGTGGTCCAAGGCCGGGTCTCGGAGTTATGGCTGCATCCAGCCCTCCTAAAGACCCTAAAGGGGTACCCCACCAGACCAGATTAGAGATCTCTTACTGTTGTGGGCCCACGTCCAGATGGCTCCAGGGGCAGATTTTCGAATCTTGAGGCCTGACCACCCGGTTCTCCGCCGGGGCTGAGGAACGTCTCTCATGCACACCCCCCTGGGGGAAGACCGGTAGTTGGACCTTGTCTCAACTGATAAGCCTCGGAATACGCCGAGGACTACTCTCGCTGGGGCCTCCAAATGTTATGGTGCCAGCGAGTTAAGGTACGAGACAGCCAAATAGAATTTAAAAGAGCCTTTATTAGTCAGCCAGCTGGCGGCTGCTGCCTGTCACTCCACACAGGGAGTTTAGTAAACAGCAGCAGCCCGACCGGAGAGTGCTTGAGACTTATATGGGCAGAAATCTCATCCTGAAAATGCAAGCAAGCTACTTTGACAAAAGCAGAGTTGGCGGTTAATTAATGGGTGCTTAAGATCTTTAGCAACCTTGAGAAATTTTCTCAAGGCTGGTGCAATGGTTAATTATTGGAACGGTTACGCTTGGCTAATGCATACATCTGCAAGTCTCACTCCCTAAAATGGCACAGTTTCACTCCCTAAAACAGCACAGTTTCACTCCCTTCCTCTCAGGGCTTTAATGTTTACTTTGCAGTCATTACCAGTTGAGGGGGAAGGGGACTCTCTTGTTACAGATTAAGGGGAGGGAGCCCACTTCACCCACATGCAGAGCAACAGCAATAAGACTAAGTCCTGTTTTCTCATCAGAAACCATGGATGTGAGAAGGCAGTGCTATGATATATTTAAAGTACTGAAAGAGAAAAACTGCTGATCAAGAATTCTTTATACAGCAAAAGTGAGAGAAATTTAAAATAGTCACAGATAAACAGAAACTGGAGAGTTGATCAACAAGAGACCTACAATTCTAGAAACTGTGAAGGGAGTTCTGCAGGCTGAAAGGAAGACAGGAGAGAGAGGATTGAGGAAAGGTATAGGAATGAAGATTATATGTAAGAGTAAATAAAAGTGTCAAAAGAGAGACATGAAAAGGTATTACATATGTATTAGGGTTCTCTAGGAAAAGAGAATCAATGAGAGATATCCATAAATATAAGATTTATAAAAGTGTCTCACACAACTGTGGGTATGCATGAGTCCAAATTCCATAGGGCAGGCAGCAAACTGGCAACTCCAATGAAGATTTTGATGAACTCCTCAGGAAACGAACTGGCAACTTCAGTGAACGTGTTCAATGAACTCCTCAGGAAATGAACTGGCAACTTTGACAAACTCCTCAGGAAACACGTTGCTGGTCAGTGAAGAAGAACTGAAAGTCCTCTATCTGTCTCTCTTAAAAGTCTTCAACTGATTGGACTAAATTCAGCTGATTGCATTCTCTCATTGTAGAAGACACACCCTTCGTTGATGTCATCAGTCACAGCTGCAGCCAATTGACTGATGATTTAATAAACAACTTGTTGGTTTAATAACCAGCCACAAACATCCTCACAGCAACAGTTAGGCCAGTACTTGCTTGACCAGACAGCTGGGTACTATCACCTGGCCAAGTTAACACATGAACCTAGCCATCACAGTCCACCCCTTGTCAACTTGGCAGTTATACACATCACCTAAACCCATACTTTATCTCTAAGTAGAGAACAATAGCAGACATATATTTCACCTAACAATACTCCACTGTGCAGCATACAGCCAGAAATACATTAAATTGCTCCAGAAGAGGGTGCAAGTCCTTGGGTGACATTAACTCTTAAAATTGATTTCCTTTAGCTTAAATACAGCAAAATGAACAATACAGCTTATGTCATAAGATAAGGGGATAAGACAGAGAAGAAAGCAAAGATATTTGCTTTACAAACAAATACAAAAATACTCATAATAAAACAAGGAGGAAATATTCATGACATCATAGTCCTCATTTCTGTAACTGGTCACATGGCCATAGTTCATATTTATCACTACCTTCTTCCACTACCCATTCCATGTTACGTTTATGTTCAGCAAGCACTTCAGCTGGTCTGGTTCTTTGCCTGGTGGGGTGACCCAAACCTTCATTGCTGAGGTTTCTTGGCCATCGGTAGTCCTGCCTGGATTGGGTTGTTGCAGTTTTCCATTGACTTTAAACACAGGGCATGGTAGTACTAAGAGATGCCCTAGGGAGTCTCCTGTATTCCTGGAAAACTCTTCTTTACTTCCATTGTGTAGTTGCAGTGCTACTTCCCCTTGATAGTCAGGATCAATCACCCCAGCTGGTACAGTAATCCCCCTTCCTTGTCTGTTGATTCACAGGAATAAGAAGCCCAAAGAGGCCAGGTGGTAGTCTTACCTTCCAGTTCAATGGGATTATTGTTGTGTTTCCTGGTGGAAGCACTCCTCCTTCTGGAACAAAGACTTGTAGGCCAGCAGAGCTTAAGGTTGCATGGACAGGAAGCAAAAATTTACCTAGTGGATCACTAGGAGTGATAGTGAGTGGTGCCACTCCTGTTTCCACCCTTTGATTCCTGGACCCATGAATCCTAGCTATGGGAGAAACAGCACCATAGAGTGGATGCTGATTCAGAGCATACACAGCCTCCTGGAGAACACTGACCCGGGCCTACAAGGTATTGCCACCTACTTGGGTGCTGAAATTGAGTCTTCAACAGGCCATCCCACAGTTCTATCAACCCAGCTGCCTCTGGATGATGGGGAACATGGTAAGACCACAGAATTCCATGAGCATGTGCCCATTCCCTTACCTCATTTGCTGTGAAGTGGGTTCCTTGGTCAGAAACAATGCTGTGTGGAATACCATGATGGTGGATAAGGCATTCTGTAAGTCCACAGATGGTGGTTTTGGAAGAAGCATTTCATGCAGGGAGGGAAAACCCATATCTGGAGTATGTGTCTATTCCAGTAAGAACAAATTGCTGCCCCTTCCATGATGGAAGTGGTCCGATGTAATCAACCTGCCACCAGGTTGCAGGCTGATCACCTCAGGGAATGCTGCCGTATTAGGGAATTAGTGTGGGTCTCTGCTGCTGGCAGATTGAGCACTCAGCAGTGGCTGTGGCCATGTCAGCCTTGGTGAGTGGAAGTCCATGTTGCTGATCCCGTGCATAACCTCCATCCCTACCACCATGACCACTTTGTTCATGAGCTGATTGGGCAATGACAGGAGTTGCTGGGGAAAGAGGCTGATTGGTATCCACCAAATGGGCCATTTTATTCACTTGGTTATTAAAATCTTCTCCTGCTGAAGCCACCCTCTAGTGAGCATTCACATTGGACACAAATATCCTCATGTTTTTTGCCCACTCAGAAAGGTCTATCCACATACCCCTTCCCCAGACTTCTTTGTCACCAATCTTCCAATCATGTTCCTTCCAAGTCCCTGACCATACAGCCAAACCATTAGCATCAATCCATGAATCAGTATACAAATGCACCTCTGGCAAGTTCTCCTAACAAGCAAAGTAAACAACCAGGTACACAGTTCAAAGTTCTGCCCACTGGGAGGATTTCTCTTCACCACTGTCCTTCAGGGACATCCCAGAAAGAGGCTGCAGTGCTGCAGCTGTCCACTTTCACATAGCACCTGCATATCACACAGAACCATCTGTAAACCAGGCCCAAGTTTTCTCTTCCTCAATCAACTGATTATAAGGAACTCCTCAAGATGCCATAGCTGTGGGCTGGGAAAGATAAGGTAAGGTGGCAGGACTTGGGGCCATGGGCATTTGGGCTACTTCCTCATGTAACTTACTTGTGCCTTCAGGACCCACTCAAGCTCTATCTCATATACACCATTTCCATTTTATGATGGAGTGCTGCTGTGCATGCCCAACTTTATGGCTTGGTGGGCCAGCAACACCCAGCTGATGATAGGTAATTCAGGTCTGATGTTAACTTGGCAGCCCATGGTTAAGCATTCTGTCTCTACTAAGGCCCAGTAGCAGGCCAACAGCTGTTTCTCAAATGGAGAGTAGTTAACTGCAGAGGATGGCAAAGCTTTACTCCAAAATCCTAAGGGCCTACATTGCGATTCTCCTATAGGAGCCTGCCAAAGACTCCAAACAGCATCTCTATTTGCCACTGACACTTCTGGCACCTTTGGGCCAGATGGATCATATGGTCCAAGTGGCAGAGCAGCTTGCACAGCAGACTGGACCTGTCACAGAACCTCATCTTGTTCCAGTCCCACTCAAAACTAGAAGCTTTTCTGGTCACTCAGTAAATGGGCCAGAGTAGCACAACCAAATGAGGAATATGTAGCACTCCAAAATCCAAAGAGGCAAACTAAGCATTGTGCCTCTTTTTTGGTCATAGGAGGGGTCAGATGTAACAGCTTATCCTTCACCTTAGAAGGGGTATCTCAACAGACCCCACACCACTGGACACCTAGAAATTTTACTAAGGTGGAAGGCCCCTGTATTTTTGTTGTATTTATCTCCCATCCTCTGCCATGCAAATACCTTACAAACAAATATAGAGTAGTTGCTACTTCTTGCTCACTAGGTCCAATCAACATGATATCATCAATATAATGGACCAGTGTGACATTTTGTTGGAGGGAGAAATGATCAAGATCCCTGCAGACAATATTATTACATAGGGCTGGAGAGTTGATATAACCCCGAGGCAGCAGAGTGAATGTAAACTGCTGGCCTTGCCAGCTGAATACAAACTGTTTCTGGTGGTCCTTACTAACAGCTATTGAGAAAAAAGCATTTGCCAGCTGTATAGCTGCATACCAGGTACCAAGGGATGTGTTGACTTGCTCAAGCAATGATACTACTTCTGGAACAACAGCTGTAATTGGAATCACCACCTGGTAAAGCTTATGAGAATCCACTGTCATCTTCCAAGATGCATCTGTTTTTTGCACAGGCCAAATAAGATAGTTGAATGGGAATGTGATGGGAATCACCACCCCTGCATTCTTGAAGTCCTTAAGAGTGGCATTAATCTCTGATATCCCTCCAGGAATCTGGTATTGCTTCTGGTTTACTAATTTGCTATACAGGGGCAGTTCTAGTTGCTTCCACTTGGTCTTTCCCACCATAATAGCCCACACTCCACAAGTCAGGGAACCAATTTGAGCAACCTACCTGTTGCTGAGTATGTCTATTCCAATTATGCATTACAGAACTGGGGAAATAACCACAGAATGGGTCCAGGGACCCACTGGACCCACTGTGAGATGGACCTGAGCTGAAACTCCATCAATCACCTGACTTCCATAAGCCCCAAATCTGACTGGTGGACCAGAGTGATGTTTTGGGTCTCCTGGAATTATTGCCACTTCGGAACCAGTGTCCAATAATCCACAAAATATCTGATCATTTCCTTTTCCCCAATGCACAGTTACCCTGGTAAAATGCTGTAGGTCCCCCTGGGGAAGGCTGGGAGGAAGATTTACAGTATAAATTTTTGGCAGTGTAACAGGGTCCTCCCCCAAGGGTATCTGGCCTTCCCTTCATTTAAGGGGCTCTGGATCTGTAAACTGTCTCAAGTCTGGGAATTGATTAAGGGTCATGACTCTGTTTTTGTAATTCAAGGTAAACTTTGTTCACTTGACCTAGAATTCTTCTGCTTATACAGTTCAAACAAGAATTTAGTTGATTGCCCAACCATTTTACTACTTGTTACTCCATAATCTACCAGCCAATGCCATAAGTCTCTGTGAGTCATATTAATTTGATTGCTGCTTTGAGCCTGTTTTCCATTATGGTAGCCATCCCACCTTGTCTGTGACAATTAACTGCAGCCACTTGGCTTCTGCTGACTCAGGATCTGATTATTCCCATTGTGTTTAAGGATTCCAGCTCAATGACAGCAGTTCCTAAAGTAATATCTGACCTACAGAGAAGGGAAACTTCAGAGCTCTTCAGGAATGATGGCGCTAGTCTCACAAATTTATTCCTCACAGTCTTGGTAAAAGGTGTGTCCTCTGGACATTCCAGGGTGCGTGAGCAAATCTTCCATGATAAATCCACTTTAACATTCCAATCTCTATAAGCCTTTGAATCCCCTCCTCTACATTACACCAGGGCAGTTCTGGCATTTCAACCTCAGGTAATGCTGGCCACCTTTTGATCCATGTTTCAGCCAACCACCCAAACAAACTGTTAATGTCCTTTCTAACCTTTCAACTTACAACATTGAATGTAGAATCTCTGCTTAGTGGGCCCATATCAGTAAATTCAGCCTGATCCCACCTTATATTCCTTCCACCACTATCCCACACTCTTAATATCCATTCCCACACATATTCCCCTGGGTTTCTTTCTGTATAGTTGGAAAACTCATACAGTTCTTTTGGAGTATAGCATATTTACTCATGGGTCACACTTTGTACCTCACCATTCAGGGCCTCTTGGGACTTTAGTCTAGTTATAGGTCTTAAAGCAAAGACTGGTGGTGGAAGTGGGTCATTAAAAGAATTAGAAGTATCCCTCAAGCCATTTACCTCAGAACATTCTGTTGCATTTTCATCTCATAAAATAGGATTAATCTCTCCAGACAGAGGAGTGAGGGCTGCTTCCTCAGGGAAGGTGATTACAGGATTAGTAGGTACTGAAGGTTTAATCTCTAGGTGGAATTTGGATGGCAGGCTCCTTAGGGCAGACTGGAGGTGAGGAAGCTGTTTCCTCAGGGCAGACTGGAGGTGGGGGGCTGTTTCCTCAGGACAGCCCACTACAGGTAAATCTAACAATGACTCAGCAGAATCTGGGGTTCCAATATCTTCAATGCCATTATTATTGATCCATATGTCCCCATCCCAAGTTTCAGGATCCCATTCTTTTCCAATTAATGCCTTCACTTTAACAGCAGACACCCTGAGAGGTTGAGATGTTAGTTTGCATTTGAAATCTGCTACTCACACAATGAGAGTCTGCATCTGGTTTTCAGAATTCTCAAGCCTGCAGCCACAGGAAATAAGATTTTCTTTCAGGGCACACATAGAAACCTTTATGTCTGTCATAAGGCACTTAAGTTTTAAACTTGAAGCTTTTAGCTCATCCATTTCCCTTATAACTTTATCCAATGTATCTAACAGCACCCAGCCAACATCATTATACCTCTTAATTCTGCAAAACTCTTTGAAAGGGTCAAAAACACTGTCACTCAGAGCCTTGCTTCATACAAGAGTATGATTAGGAGAAGCAAATGGTGCTATTTTGTGTATCTCCATTGCCAACTCATGCCATGGACTGTCAGTGCCATCCTGATTATTGGAAATGGAGTCACTAGTGCCTTTGAATCTAATGAGAGTAAAATACAATTGTAAAAGCCCATTTTAAGATTCTATTTCTCAAGAACCACTCCTGGTACCAAGTTATATCAGGGTTCTTTAGGGAAGCAGAATCAATGAGAGTTATCTCTAAGATTTATAAAAGTGCCTCATGTAACTGGGTATGCATAAGTCCAAATTCCATAGGGCAGGCAGCAAACTGGCAACTCCAATGAAGATTTTCAATGAACTCCCCAGGAAATTAACTGGCAACTTCAATGAACTTCTCAGGAAACACTTTGCTGTTCAGCTGGAGAAGAAGTGAAGATCCTCTATCTATCTCACTTAAAAGTCTTCAACTGACTGGACTAAATCCAGCTGACTGCATTCTCTCATTGTGGAAGACATGCCCTTTGTTAGCATCATCAGTCACAGCTGCAGCCAATTGACTGATGATTTAATAAACCAGCTTGTTGGTTTATTAACCAGCCACAAACATCATCACAGCAACAGTTAGGCCAGTGGTTGCTTGACCTGACAGCTGGGTACCATCACCTGGTCAAGTTGACACATGAACCTAACCATCACAACATATAAAAACAAAAAGATAAAATGGTTACATTAAGTACAGCCTTTACAGTAATAACACTGAATGTTTACAGATTGGACTCCCTAATGAAAGACATAGATTGGCAGAATGGATATAAAAGTATGATGCAATTATATGTTATCTGCAAAAACTCAACTTAGACACAAAGAAAAAAATGTTTGAAAGTGAAATGTTGGAAAAAGATGTTCCACACAAACATTAACAAAAAAGAGTTACCACTGCTATACTAATATTGGAAAGAATAACTTTAAATGCAAAAGTGTTATAAAATACAGAGAAGGACATTATATATTAACAACAGGGCAAGTCACCAAAAATAAATAACAATCATAAATAGTAATGCACCTAAAAACAGTGCTCCAAAATACATGAGACAAATACTGGCAAAACTGAACTGAGAAATAGATATCTCTCCAACACTCCACCACTCTCATCAGTAGATAGAATGTCTAGAGAGAGGGCCATTATGCAAACAGAAACCTTGAATAATATGATAAAATAACTAGACTAAACAGACATACACAGAACACAGAACTCCAAAACAACAGGATAAGCATTCTTCGCAAGGGCTCATGGATCATATCCCAGAATAGATCACTAGTTGGGTCACAAAAAAGTCTCAATAAACTTAAAAGGTTTGAAATTACACAAACACTTTGTATTAGTTAGGGTTCTCAAGGGAAACAGAACCAACAAGAGAGCTATAAATATAAGATTTTGTAAAAGTGTCTCACACAAATTTGGGATGCACGAGTTCAAATTCCATTGGGCAGGTAGCAAAGTGACAACTCCAACGAAGGTTTTCAATGAACTCCTCAGAAAATGCTTAACTGGCTAGCCAAAGAAGAAGTAAGGGTCCTCTCTCTTTCTCCCTTAAAAGTCTTCAACTGATTGGGTTAAATCCAGCTGATTGAATTCTCTCATTGTGGAAGACATGCCCTTCATTGATGCAATCTGTCACAGGTGCAGAAAATCAACTGATGATTTAATAAACCAGCCTTCTGGTTTATTAACCAGCCACAAATATCCTTGCAGCAATGGTTAGGCTAGTGCTTGCTTGACCAGACACCTGGACACCATCACCTGGCCAAGTTGACACATGAACCTAGCCATCACACACTTTCTTGAACCATACTGGAATGAAGCTGGAAATGAATAACAAGTAAGAACTGGAAAATTCACAACTATATGGAAATGAAATAACACATGCTTACACAATCAAGGGGTCAAAGAAGAAATTGCAAGATACATCAGTAAGTATCCTGAGATGAATGAAAAAGAGACCACAAGATACAAAAACTTATTGGTTGCAGAGAAAGAAGTGTTGAGAGGGAAATTTAGAATTCATAAATGCCTACATTAAAAAAGAAGAAAGATAAAATTGAATACCTAACTGCACACCTGTAGGAACTACAAAAAGATTAGCAAACTACAGATTCTCTGCATACTCACAGAAGCTCCAGCAATGCCACTGCCTGTGAGGTTTTGGTCATGCTGTGCCACTGAGTGTGGATACCAAGCTTAGCCTGGTGAAAGGGCATCACACTTTAAGTGGGAACTCCCAAGTACAAAAATTTTTGTTGAACAAATATGTATTAGATCCAAAGATGACTTTTTTCTTCATGACTCACAAGCCTATAGGTTAAGATGTACAGAAAGTAACTGATAATCTCAGTTTGGAGTAGGTATGAGTGATTTCATTGAAGAATTATCAAGGCCAGTGACAGAGTGATGGAGATGTCTGTGCTCTCTGGTAAAGTAATGTACCTTCCTTGGCTCCAAAAGCAAATAGAAAATGTGATAACTGGAGGCAAAAAGGAGAAATATTTTGCTCAGACAACAAGTGCTTGCTTAGGTTTTATCCAAGAAGCTCTGCTGAAGCACAAATGGGAGCAAGCTGCAGAATACATGCAGTTATTTGCAGATCTTGGAAGATTCAGATACCCACAAAAGGCATGCTGCACCTGAGATTATTTGGAAGCTAGGAAGTGAGATTCCATATTATCATCCCAAAAGCAACACTGAGACTTTCAGTACCTTTGTTGACCAGATGAAAAATATTGGTGTCTTGAATTATTTGAAGATCTCCCTACAACATGCATTATATCTTCTGCATCATGGAATGCTTGAGGATGCAAACAGAAATCTAAGCCAGGCAGAGACATGGAGATATGGTGAAAAGTCATCTTCCCAGGAAATATTTATCAACCTTATCCAGCCCTATAAAGACCTTTTGCAGTATTATACCTGGTCTAAAAAGAAGATGAAATTGTCTAAGCTTGATGAGGATGATTATGCTTATACTGCTGGAACCCAGAATATGCTCAACCACAGTTGGAAGACATCTGTAAATCTTTCTGCATTGATTCAAATTCCTGGAGTTTAGGACCCCTTTGTGAGGAGTTATGTAGAGATGCTGGAATTCTATGGGGATCATGATGGAGCCCGAGAGATACTCACCAATTATGCATATGATGAAATGTTCCCATCAAATCTGAATGCCCATATCTACTTATACAACTTTCTTTTTTTTTAGAAATTACCCTATTATTACAAAGATTCTCACAAAGATGAAAATAGTATCTCAAAAAGGAAACTCAACCTCCACCTGCAGAACTGGGGGAGGGCAGAGAGAGGACAGGCAGTGTGTTTCTTGGCTCACTTGGAGCCAGGCTGCAACAATGGGAAGGTATGAGAAAGGAACCAATCTAAAAATGGCTGATGTTACTTTAAAGAGCCTGAAATGAACAAAGGGTCCCTGAAGGCCCAGCACCCCTTCTAGAATAATAAGGGCACCTTTCCAAAGCCACTATACTAAGCAAGCACTTGGCACTTCAGGATTTTGTTCTGTGCTTAAAGTAGCCCTTCCACCCAGACCTGGTACCCTTTAGGGTTCAAAATTAAATGAGTTGGGGAGGGAGGGGTGGAGGGATGGCAAGACAGCTTCTAGAAGAGTTCACTCAGCAAAGCTACCCTGGGCTTAGGGTCCTTGTTCCTGTCTAGTCCCTAGGAATATTCATCTTTAATATATTTTTATGTAAATATACAGAAATAGCAAATATAAACTCTTGGTTGGGGGAGAAGGGTAGGGGAACTTGGCAAGAAGCCAGAGCTGGAGAGTCTGCTCAGGATAATTTGACATCCTCCTTGACCCCTTTGGCTTCACACTTCTTCTCCTTGGTTTTCTCTTCTTCTGTGATTTCTTTCTTCTCTTCTGGGTCTTTCTCTTTTTTCATCCTCTGTTTTGACTCTCTTGGCTTTTTTGAAGTTGGAAGAGTTCTTGTGGCTGCCCTCTCCCTCCTCATCAGAGTCAGAGAACTCTTCCTCACAGGCAATTCATTTGTCAGTGGAACAGATTGAGATGCACTTTTCAGGGTCCTCTTCATCCTCATTGGCACTCTCCTCCAGGATGGCATCTTCAGGGATCGCCTGCATTTGGACCCCAGGAGCATGGGGCAGCATTCTCAGGTTCTCAGTCACTGCTTGATCTTCTCAAAGTACTCATTAGTGTTCTGGTCGGTCATATTGGAAGCACTGATGTGAAGTTTGAAATCTGGTCCAAAATATTCAAAGTAGTCACAGTATGGAACTCATTTGGGATCTCTGTGTCCAGGGCCACAGCTGGTTCATATGTCCAGCACTGGGCAACATTACAAATGGCATAACCACCTCCTCCCAGCATCAGCATAGGCAGGTTGAAGCTCTTCACAAATTCTACACACCTGGCATGCCCTTTGATGGTCAGATTGAAGCAACGTAACCAATCCCCAGACAGGGAGTCAGAACTGCACTGTAACATGACTGCACTAGGCTGGAACATCTCCATTACTTTGGACATGACCAGCTTGAAAATGGCCTTGTAGGACTCATCATCAATCCCATCTCAGAGCGGGTAGTTAACAGCATAATATTTGCTTTTGCCAGAGCTGATATTCCATAGATCCCCTGTTCCTGGGAAGTACTCTCCATATTTATGAAAGGACACAGTCATGACCTGGTCTATGGTATAGAAGGCCTCTTCCATGCCATCACCATGGTGAATATCAATGTCAATATACAGCACCCTCTGGTGATACTTTAGCAGTTCCAGGATGGCCAAGATGATATCATTGAGGTAATAGAAGCCTGATGCCTCAGACTTCTTTGCATGGTGCAGGTCCCCAGCCCAATTCACAATGATGTCTGTCTGCTGCTTATTAAGTTTCACAGCACTTGCCACAGAACCACCAGTAGATAACTGACAGAACTCAAACAGGCCATCAAATACTGGACAGTCCTCACCAACGTTGAATCTCTGCATCTGCTTGCTGTACTCAGACATGTTATCTGGGCAGATGGAGCACAAGAATTTAATGTAGTCATCACTGTGGTACTTGGTCATCTCCTCAGCATTGGCTTTATGAGGATGATAGATTTCTATCTTCTTGTAGAGACTGTAGCTGAGCAGCAAATTGTGAGTTGTGTGGATTCAATGGGGCTTCATTAAGTGACCTTGTCCATGATAGTAATTTCCAACATGCCCGTCATAGTGGTAACAGACTTTCCTCCTGGTGCCCTGAGTCTGTGCCATCTTGCTCACCTCCCATCCTTCCCATAAGTTGGTCCATCCACAACTTCCTAAAGAAAGAGAAGGCACCAGAAGAGAAACTGATAAGTGTGCTTAAGATTTTGTATCAAATTGTACCATCTCATAAACTGATGTTGGAATTTCATAGATTACTTAGAAAAGGAGAAAAAGAAGATCACCATAAATTGGGGTTGGAAGTATTATTTACGGTCTTAGAATTTGCTGGATGCAACAAGAATATAACTGCTTGGAAATACTTGGGAAAATATCTGAGACAGACCTTAATGGGAAGTCATCTTGCCTGGGTTCAAGAAGAGTGGAATCCCAGGAAAAACTGGTGGCCAAGCTTTCACTTCAGCTATTTTTGGGCAAAAAGTGATTGGAAAGAAGATGAAGCTTTGGCTTGTGAGAAAGCTTTGGTAGCTGCAATACTGTTAGGAAAAGGGATAATAAAATGGTTACTCTAAGTACAGCATATAACCTAGAATTTTCCAGAGAGGATGGATATATATATATAAGGTTGTAGATATTTTTGATATGTTTCAAAACAAGGACATCGTCTTTTTTTTAATTTATTAAATTTTATTTTGAAATAAACTCAATCTTACAGGAACAGTTGCAAAAACAGTACAAACCCCATACATAGAACTCCATCATACCCCGACCCCCCCCCCCGATACCCCGATCCACCACCTTTAACATCCTGTCACACCACCGTTTCTTTCTTTCCCTCCCTCTCTCCTTCCCTCCTTATCTATCATCCATCATCTATTGCTCTGTCGTCTGAACATATGAGAGAAAGCTGCATGTATCTTTGAAGAAACAATATAATTCACATATACCTTTCCCATGGACAAGAACATTCATTTATGCAATTTCATTAAGCGCAGCTAAGAAGTTCAAGAAATTCAACATTGATATAAAGCTTACATTCTGTATTTCCTTTTTTTTTCCTTGTGTCCCATCTGTGTCCCTTTCAGCCTCCTCTCCTCCATCCTCAGATCCCATCCAGGATCATCCTTGGCATTTAATTGTCATCTATTTAGACTTTTTTTTTCAATTGTGGAAACATATATATAGCCTAAATCTTCCCATTCCAACCCCTCCCTAGCATCCCATTATGGGATTAATCACATTTAGAATGTTGCAATGCTATCATCTTCCCACCATCCATTTCTAGAAGTTTCCCTTCACCCCAAACAGAAACCTGATGCTCATTTCTTAACTCCCCATTACCCGTTCCCACACTTTTCAGAAACCCTACTCTACTTTTCATCTCTATGGTCATATTCTCTGATACTTTCTTTGTGTTTACTGTGGGGCTTAAATTTGACATCTTAAATCTATAACAATCTTGTTTGTCTTTGATACCAACTTAACTTCAATATGACACATAAACTATGTTCTTATACTCCATCATTCCCCCAACTTTATGTAGTTCTTGTCAAAAATTACATATTTCACATTGAGTCCAAAACCACTGATTTGTCATTACAGTTTATGTATTTTAGATCCTGTAGGAAGTAAATAGTGGAGTTACAAATCAAAAATACAGTAGTATTGGTATTTATATTTACCATGTGATCTTTACTGGAAATCTTTATTTCTTCATGTAGTTTCAGTCAATTGTTTAGTGTCCCTTCCTTTCAATCTGCTGAAATCCCTTTAGCATTTCTTATAGGACTGATTACTGGTGATGAAGTCCCTCAGCTTTTGATTATCTGGGAATGTTTTCATCTCCCCCTCATTTTTATCCTCCAGGTGTTTGTGAATTCTCCAAGACTCTGATGGTTATTGATTTCTATTTGTATTCCATTGTGGTCAGAGAATGTGCTTTGAACAAATTCATTTTTTTATTGAGGCTTGTTTTTATGTCCCAGCATATGGTCCATTCTGGAGAAAGATCCATGATCACTAGAGAAGAATGTGTGTCCCAGTGACCTGCGGTGTAATATTTTATATATGTCTGTTAAAATTCTCTATATCTCTCTCTCCTATTTTTGTTTCGCTGCCAGTAGGGCTCCCTTTAGTATCTGAAGTAGGGCAGGTCTTTTATTAGAAAAATCTTTCAGCATTTGTCTGTGAAAAATTTAAGCTGTCCCTCAAATTTGAAGGAGAGTTTTGCTGGATAATGTATTCTTGGTTGGAAATTTTTCTCTCTCAGAATTTTAAATATGTCATGCCACTGCCTTCTTGCCTCCATAGTGGCCGCTGAGTAGTCACTACTTAGTCTTATGTTGTTTCCTTTGTATGTGGAGAATTGCTCTTCTCTTGCTGCTTTCAGAACTTGCTCCTTCTCTTCAGTATTTGACAGTCTGATCATAATATGTCTCGGAGTGGGTTTATTTGGATTTATTCTATTTGGAGTTCACTGGGCATATATGCTTTGTGTATTTATATTGTGTAGAAGGTTTGGGAAGTTTTCCCCAATAATTTCTTTGAATACTTTTTCTAGACCTTTACCCTTCTCTTCCCCTTCTGGGACACCAATGAGTCTTAAATTTGGGCGTTTTATTGTATCTATCGTATCCCTGAGATCCATTTCATTTTTTTTTATTTTTTCCCCATTCTTTCTTTTGTTCTTTCATTTTCTGTTCTGTGGTCCTCAAGGAGGCTGAGTTGTTGTTCAGCTTCCTCTAATCTTGTATTATGAGTATCCACTGTCTTTTTAATTTGGCCTACAGTTTTTTAATTTCCATAAGGTCTTCTATTTATTTACCCTTACAATATCTTCTTTATGGTCTTCTAGGGTCTGCTTTATGTCTTTTATATCCTGTGCCATGCTCTTCTTCATGTCCTTTATATCCTGTGCCATGCT
The DNA here is from genome assembly GCF_015220235.1 of Choloepus didactylus. Taxonomy (NCBI): domain Eukaryota; kingdom Metazoa; phylum Chordata; class Mammalia; order Pilosa; family Megalonychidae; genus Choloepus; species Choloepus didactylus. The sequence goes on along the minus strand of NC_051334.1, from coordinate 62,100,455 downwards.
GTCATTGCCTGTCTGTAGTTCTTTGATTAATTGTGCAAAGTACTGTATCTCTTCTGATCTTTTGATTTGGGTGTTTAGGTTTGGGTTCTCCATATCATCTGGTTTTATCATAGCTTTAACATTTTCTGTTGTTTTTGTCCCCTTGTCATTTGCTTTACTAGATCTTTAATTTGCCAAAATTGCAGCTTGGTGGCGCACACTCTCTCCAACCAACCAGAAGATGGTGTCCGTGAGTCACCAATTCCCTTCAAGTCAGCTGTCCTCAACCCTGTCTTTGTGGTGTGTGGGGATCTGACCGCCGTGGGGTCCACTCAGTGCATTTAATTTGGGTGTGCTGTTGGTGCCATCCACCCCAAATGAGGGGCATGCATCTGAGTGGTAAGGTAGGAAGGGCAGCTTTAATAATCAAACCTCCCAGGTGTTCCTGGAGATTTAAGGCTGTTCTCTGCCACTGACCCAAAAGTCCTTCATATTGTTGTAGGTTCCCTGGAATTTCTGAGTGGTTCCCCCTTCCCTGATGTGCTCTTCCAGGACCTCTGCTGAGGGAGGGAGGGCAGTACCATGTCACAAATGCACACCAGCTTCCAGGGAAGACCTGGGATGCTGGGCTGTGCAGGGGCATTCCTAGCCCACTTCAAAGATGGTTGAATGGGACATGTTAACTTCCCCCCTTCCACACAGCTCCACCCTCCCAGCTCTGGGACAATCAGCCATGGGTGTATTCAAGGCCACTGACCACGGCTGATATTGTGGTGTGTGGGTGGTGCTGCAGGAAAGACTCCCTGTCACACTGGGTTTCTTGGTGTGGCTCTGTACTATGGGTTTGGCCCCAGGCAGGAGTGCCCCCTCCCACCAGGGAGATGGCTGCAGGTCATGCATTTTTTTCTCCTTTTTAGCCTATAATTCTTGACTGGTGTGAGGAGGTATGGCCATGTTCCCCCAGGCTCTGGGGTCTGGTTCTGAATGGAAAGGGCCCCACCCCTTTCCTCTTGGAGAAGATAGACCCCCTAGGGGGAGGTCATTAGCATTTCAATGGTCTCTCTTTCTCTGCTTGTGCTATCTCCACCCTTCTCTGAGTCACAGCACTGGGAAATGAAAATGGCTGGGGCTTTCTCCACTGAGCCAAAAAAGAAACAGATAGTCCCCTTCAAACCTAGTCCAAGGTGACCCTCCGGCTCTCCAAGGTCAGTCATCACCCAAAGCCTCTGTCTATTTTTGGGGGATTCATACCTGAAGTGAGCAGTTCACACTCACTACTTAAAAACCCAGTTGGAGCTTAGCTGAGCTATATTTGCTTGCTGAGAGAGAGCTTTTCTCTGGCACCATGAGGCTTTGCAGCTTGGGCTATGGGGGAGGGGGTCTCACTACTGGGATCTTCAGGTTTTACTTACAGATTTTATGCTGTGATATTGGGCATTCCTCCCAATTCAGGTTATTGTATGATGAGTGGCAGGACATCAAGTCTTAAGGAAGAAAATTAAGCAGGTGAAGAAATCAGTGAAAAAAATACAATATTGTAAATCCAGGACTCTGATATTGAATTTTAGTTATTTCTTGTTTATAGTGCCTTAAACATAGTAGTATCTCAGTAGATAGTTATTTAATACATTTATTTATTTGGCACTTAAAAAAAGTAGTTCATATGGCTAAAAAGATCACTCTAAAAATATTTTCTTTTACTATCAGTTATAGCTAGAGAAAGTTTCACTGCCTTTGTTTTTTTGTAAATATATATATATTTCTTTTTTCTGTATTATTAAATCTAACATTCATTAGGAATAATTCTTCCAGTAAGTAATTACATTCGTTTCATCAGATAATATAGCTCCACAGCAGTTATTGCTATTTGCAGATAATTTTCCCTATTTTGTAATAAAATATAACTTGTGGTACTATGAAAAAAAAAGATTAGCAAACTAATTCCAAAACAAGCAGAAGGAAAGAAATAACAAAAATTAGAGCAGAAATTAATGAGGTGGAGAATAAAAAACAAATAATAGAGAGAATCAATAAAACCAAAAGCTGGTTCTTTGAGAAGATCAATAAAATTGACAGGCCCTTAGCTAGACTAACAAACACAAAAAGAGAGAAGCTGCAAATAAATAAAATCAGAAACAAGAGGGGGGTGCATTACCATGCACCCTGAAAAAATTAAAAAGGACATAAGTGGTTACTATGAACAACTGTATGCCGACAAGCTAGGCAATTTAGATGAAATTGACAACTTCCTAGAAACATGCAAACAACCAACACTGACTCAAGAAGAGATAGAAGACACCAAGAAACCAATGACAAGTAATGAGATTGAATCTATCATAAAAAATCTATCAGCAAAGAAAACCCTGGACTGGATGGCTCACAGGTGAATTTTACGAAGCATTCTAGGAAGAATAATACCATTCCTGGAGAGAACCTAAGATGGCAGCTAGGTGAGACAGGGCAAAAAACCACCTCCATGAAAAATACTAGATAAAATCCAGAAAGTGACCCAGAACACCAGTTCCAGCAATGCACCAGCTGGACAAGTCTGCTGAATCCACAGGGACCTTGCATTTGGTGAAACTGGGAGTCTGCATTCTCAAATGAGTGAGTAAGCTGGAAGAAAGTCCAGCAGCTGCACTGCAGTGTGGGAAAACCATGGGTTGGCATTTGGAGATGGACTTGTTCTTTAAAAAAGAAAAAACCCAGGAGTGGTTGCAGATATGGCAGTGAGAATCATGCAGTGAAGCACTGCAGGAGCAGGCTGTAGCCAGTGCCTCTGTGTATGGCATGGAGGATAACCCTCCCCACACCTGCTCCTGATTGTCTTGACGCCAGGGGGATAGAGGGGAGCCAAAAGGAGAAAGAAACTGTGCCCCTTGCAGGTATCTCCCCAGCGGGCTGGAGACACTCCTGTCTGGGGACAGAGCCATAGCCCAGAGCCATGCCAAGGGTGTTTCCCACAGTGCCACACACACACCACAATATCAGCCATGGACAGTGGCCTTTCGGGCACACACAGCTAATTGTCCTGGAGCTGGGAAGGCAGAGCTGTGTGAAAAGGGGGAAATTAATGTGCTGCATTCAACCATCTTTATAGCAGGCTGGGAATGCCCCTGCAAAGCCCAACAGCACAGGGCTTCCCTGGAGACAGGCACGCACTTGTGATGTAGCACAGCCTTCCCTCAGCAGAGGTCCTGGAAGAGCACAGCTAGGGAGGGGGACTCGCTCAGAATTCCCAGGGACCCTACACCAGTACCAAGGACTTGTGAGTCAGTTGTAGAGACAATCTGTGGCAAGACTGAAATGAAGGCTTAGACTCTCATAACAGCCTTAAATCTCCAGGAACGCCTAGGAGGTTTGATTATCAAAGCTGCCCTGTCTCCCCAACCACCCAGACACACACCCCACATTCAGGGCAGACAGCACCAACAACACACCCAAACTTAGTGCACCAATTGAACCCCACAAGAAACCACAAAGACAAAGTTGGGAGAACTGACTAGAGGGGAATAGGTGACTCACAGATGCCATCTGCTGGCTAGTTAGAGAAAGTATACACCACCAAGCTGTAGATCTGAAAAATTAGATATCAGTATTATATCCAGAAAGAACCCTATCAAGTAAAGCAAATGCCTAGAGGCCAAAAACAACAGAAAATCTTAAAGCATATGATAAAACCAGACGATATGGAGAACCCAATCACAAACACCCAAATCAAAATATCAGAAAAGCCATAGTACTTGGCACAATTAATCAAAGGCCTAAAATCAAACAATGAAAGCATGGCACAGGACATAAAGTACATGAAGAACAGCATGGCACAGGATATAAAGAACATAAAGAAGACCCTAGAAGAGCATAAAGAAGAAATTGCAAGAGTAAATTAAAAAATAGAAGATCTTATGGAAATAAAAGAAACTGTTGGCCACATTAAAAAGACTCTGGATACTCATAATTCAAGATTAGAGGAAGTTGAACAATGACTCAGTGTCCTTGATGACCACAGAATGGAAAATGAAAGAACAAAAGAAAGAATGGGGAAAAAAATTGAAAAAAATTGAAATAGATCTCAGGGATACCATAGATAAAACAAAAGGTCCAAATTTAAGACTCATTGGTGTCCCAGAAGGGGAAGGCAAGGGTAAAGGTCTTGAAAGAGTATTCAAAGAAATTGTCGGGGAAAACTTCCCAAACCTTCTACACAATATAAATACACAAAGCATATTTGCCCAGTGAACTCCAAATAGAATAAATCCAAATAAACCCACTCCGAGACATATTATGATCAGACTGTCAAATACTGAAGAGAAGGAGCAAGTTCTGAAAGCAGCAAGAGAAAAGCAATTCACCACATACAAAGGAAAAAGCATAAGACTAAGTAGTGACTACTCAGTGGCCACCATGGAGGCAAGAAGGCAGTGGCATGACATATTTAAAATTCTGAGAGAGAAAAATTTCCAACCAAGAATACTTTATCCAGCAAAACTCTCCTTCAAATTTGAGGGACAGCTTAAATTTTTCACAGACAAATGCTGAAAGATTTTTCTAATAAAAGACCTGCCCTACTTCAGATACTAAAGGGAACCCTACCAACAGAGAAACAAAGGAGAGAAAGATATAGAAAAATTTAACAGACATGTATAGTGCATTACATCACAAATCACCAGGACACACATTTTTCTCTAGTGATCACAGATCTTTCTCCAGAATAGACCATATGCTGGGGCATAAAACAAGCCTCAATAAATTAAAAAAAAACAATTGAATATATTCAAAGCACATTCTCTGACCACAATGGAATACAAATAGAAGTCAATAATTTTTGATTGGTAACCCCACTGTTTACTTCCTACAAGTTATAAAATACATAAACTCTAATGACAAATCAGTGGCTTTGGACTCAATATATAATATGTAATTTCTGATAAGAACTACATAAAGGTGGGGGAATGGAGGAGTATAGGAACATAGTTTATGTGTCCTATTGAAGTTAAGTTGGTATCAAAGAAAACCAAGATTGTTATGGATTTAAGATGTTAAATTTAAGCCCCACGGTAAACACAAAGAAATTATCAGAGAACATGACCATAGAGATGAAAAGTAGAGTATGGTTACGAGAAGTGGGAGAAGAGGCAATGGGGAGTTAAGAAATGAGTGTAGGGTTGCTGTTTGGGGTGAAGGGAAATTTCTAGTAATGTGTGTTGGGAAGGTGATAGCATTACAACTTTCTAAATGTGATTAATCCCATAATGGGATGCTAGGGAGGGGTTGGAATGGGAAGATTTAGGCTATATATATGTTTCCACAATTGAGAAAAAAAAAAGGAGAAAAAGGCAATATAAACAGGCAATGACAATTGAATGTCAAAGAAGATCCTGGATAGGATCTGAGGATGGAGAAGAGAAGGCTGAAAGGGGCACAGTTGGGACATAAGGGAAAAGAAAGGAAATATAGAATGTAAGCTTTGTATCAATGTTGAATTTCTTGAACTTCTTAGCTGCACTTAATGGGAATGGATGAAAGAATGTTCTTGTTCATGGGAAATGTATATGTGAATTATATTGTTTGTTCAAGGATCTATGCAGACTGCTCTCATATGTTCAGAAGACAGCAATAGATGACGGGTGATAGGGAGGGAGGGAAAGAAAGAAATGATGATGTGACAGGATGTTAAAGTTGGTGGACTGGGGTATTGGGGGAGGGGGGTTGGGGTATGCTGGAGTTCTGTGCATGGGTTTTGTATTGTTTTTGCAACTGTTCCTGTAACTTTGAATTTATTTCAAAATAAAATTTAAAAAAAAAACCATTCCTGTTAAAACTCGTCCAAAAAATCAAAGAAAGGGGACATTACCTAACTCATTCTGTGAATCCAACATTACCATAATACCAAAACTGGATAAAGATATTCCAAGAAAAGAAAACTTCAGACCACTGCTCTAATGAATATAGATGCAAGAATCTTCAACATAATACTGGCAAATAGGATCCAACATCATATTAAAATAATTATACCTCATGACCAAGTGAGTTTTATCCCAGGTATGCAAGGGTGTCTCAATACATGAAAATAAATTAATGTAATACACCCCATTAGTAAATCAAAAAGGAAAACACAGGATCATCACAACTGATGCAGAAAAGTTATTTCACAAAATTCAGCAACCTTTCATGATAAAAATATTCAAAAAGTAGGAATCAAAGGAAACTTCCTCAACATGATAAGGGGCATAAAAAAACCCACAGCTAACATCATACTCAATGGGAAGAGACTGAAATCTTTCCCTCTAAGATCAGGAAAAAGACAATGATGCTCACTCTATTATTCAACAAGGTGCTAGAAATTCTAGCTAGAGCATATAGAGAAGAAACAAATAAAAGGCATCCAAATTGGAAAGAAGGAAGTACAACTGTAGTTATTTACAGATGACATGATCCTATATTTAAGAAATCCAGAAAAAAAGGTAACAAAACTACTTGAGCTAATAAATGAGTTCAGCAAAGTGGTAGGATACAAAAATAACATGCAAAAGTCAATGGTGTTTCTATAGAGTAATAATGAGCTACCCAAGGGGGTGATCAAAAAAATTTCATTTACAGTAGCAACTAAAATAATCAAATATGTAGTAAACTTAACCAAGTATTTAAAGGACTTGCGGAGGCGGGGCAAGATGGCAGACTGGTGAGCTGTAAGTTTTAGTTACTCCTCCAGGAATGTAGGTAAAAAGCCAGGAACTGCGTGGACTGGACACCACAGAGCAATCTGTCTTTGGGCATACTTCATACAACACTCATGAAAACGTGGAACTGCTGAGATCAGCGAAATCTGTAAGTTTTTGCGGCCAGGGGACCCGCGCCCCTCCCTGCCAGGCTCAGTCCTGGGGGAGGAGGGGCTGTCAGCTCCGGGAAGGAGAAGGGAGAACTGCAGTGGCTGCTCTTATCGGAAACTCATTCTACTGATTCAAACTCCAACCATAGATAGACTGAGACCAGACACCAGAGACTCTGAGAGCAGCCAGCCCAGCAGAGAGGAGACAGGCATAGAAAAAAAACAACACGAAAAACTCCAAAATAAAAGCAGAGGATTTTTGGAGTTCTGGTGAACACAGAAAGGGGAAGGGCGGAGCTCAGGCCTTGAGGCGCATATGCAAATCCCAAAGAAAAGCTGATCTCTCTGCCCTGTGGACCTTTCCTTAATGGCCCTGGTTGCTTTGTCTATTAGCATTTCAATAACCCATTAGATCTCTGAGGAGGGCCGTTTTTTTTTTTTTTTTTTTTTTTAAATCCTTTTTTCTTTTTCTAAAACAATTACTCTAGGAAGCCCAATACAGAAAGCTTCAAAGAATTGCAATTTGGGCATGTCAAGTCAAGAGCAGAACTAAGAGAGCTCTGAGACAAAAGGCAATAATCCAGTGGCTGAGAAAATTCACTAAACAACACAACTTCCCAAGAAAAGGGGGGTGTCTGCTCACAGCCACCATCCTGGTGGACAGGAAACACTCCTGCCCATCGCCAGCCCCATAGCCCAGAGCTGCCCCAGACAACCCAGTGTGACGGAAGTGCTTCAAATAACAGGCACACACCACAAAACTGGGCGTGGACATTAGCCTTCCCTGCAACCTCAGCTGAATGTCCCAGAGCTGGGAAGGTGGAGCAGTGTGAATTAACAAAGCCCCATTCAGCCATCATTTGAGCAGACTGGGAGCCTCCCTACACAGCCCAGCAGCCCAGAACTGCCCTGGGGGGACGGCACTCACCTGTGACATAGCACAGTCATCCCTCAACAGAGGACCCGGGGTGCACAGCCTGGAAGAGGGGCCCACTTGCAAGTCTCAGGAGCCATACACCAATACCAAAGACTTGTGGGTCAGTGGCAGAGACAAACTGTGGCAGGACTGAACTGAAGGATTAGACTATTGCAGCAGCTTTAAAACTCTAGGATCATCAGGGAGATTTGATTGTTAGGGCGACCCCCCCTCCCCGACTGCCCAGAAACACACCCCACATACAGGGCAGGCAACACCAACTACACACGCAATCTTGGTACACCAATAGGGCCCCACAAGACTCACTCCCCCACTCACCAAAAAGGCTAAGCAGGGGAGAACTGGCTTGTGGAGAACAGGTGGCTCGTGGACGCCACCTGCTGGTTAGTTAGAGAAAGTGTACTCCACGAAGCTGTAGATCTGATAAATTAGAGATAAGGACTTCAATAGGTCTACAAACCCTAAAAGAACCCTATCAAGTTCAGCAAATGCCACGAGGCCAAAAACAACAGAAAATTATAAAGCATATGAAAAAACCAGACGATATGGATAACCCAAGCCCAAGCACCCAAATCAAAAGACCAGAAGAGACACAGCACCTAGAGTAGCTACTCAAAGAACTAAAGATGAACCATGAGACCATAGTACGGGATATGAAGGAAATCAAGAAGACCCTAGAAGAGCATAAAGAAGACATTGCAAGACTAAATAAAAAAATGGATGATCTTATGGAAATTAAAGAAACTGTTGACCAAATTAAAAAGATTCTGGACACACATAGTACAAGACTAGAGGAAGTTGAACAACGAATCAGTGACCTGGAAGATGACAGAATGGAAAATGAAAGCATAAAAGAAAGAATGGGGAAAAAAATTGAAAAAATCGAAATGGACCTCAGGGATATGATAGATAATATGAAACGTCCGAATATAAGACTCATTGGTGTCCCAGAAGGGGAAGAAAAGGGTAAAGGTCTAGGAAGAGTATTCAAAGAAATTGTTGGGGAAAACTTCCCAAATCTTCTAAACAACATAAATACACAAATCATAAATGCTCAGCGAACTCCAAATAGAATAAATCCAAATAAACCCACTCCGAGACATATACTGATCACACTGTCAAACACAGAAGAGAAGGAGCAAGTTCTGAAAGCAGCAAGAGAAAAGCAATTCACCACATACAGAGGAAACAGCATAAGACTAAGTAGTGACTACTCAGCAGCCACCATGGAGGCAAGAAGGCAGTGGCACGATATATTTAAAATTCTGAGTGAGAAAAATTTCCAGCCAAGAATACTTTATCCAGCAAAGCTCTCCTTCAAATTTGAGGGAGAGCTTAAATTTTTCACAGACAAACAAATGCTGAGAGAATTTGCTAACAAGAGACCTGCCCTACTGGAGATACTCAAGGGAGCCCTACAGACAGAGAAACAAAGACAGGACAGAGAGACTTGGAGAAAGGTTCAGTACTAAAGAGATTCGGTATGGGTACAATAAAGGATATTAATAGAGAGAGGGAAAAATATGGCAAACATAAACCAAAGGATAAGATGGCCGATTCAAGAAATGCCTTCACGGTTTTAACGTTGAATGTAAATGGATTAAACTCCCCAATTAAAAGATATAGATTCGCAGAATGGATCAAAGAAAATGAACCATCAATATGTTGCATACAAGAGACTCATCTTAGACACAGGGACACAAAGAAACTGAAAGTGAAAGGATGGAAAAAATATTTCATGCAAGCTACAGCCAAAAGAAAGCAGGTGTAGCAATATTAATCTCAGATAAAATAGACTTCAAATGCAGGGATGTTTTGAGAGGCAAAGAAGGCCACTACATACAAATAAAAGGGGCAATTCAGCAAGAAGAAATAACAATCGTAAATGTCTATGCACCCAATCAAGGTGCCACAAAATACATGAGAGAAACACTGGCAAAACTAAAGGAAGCAATTGATGTTTCCACAATAATTGTGGGAGACTTCAACACATCACTCTCTCCTATAGATAGATCAACCAGACAGAAGACCAATAAGGAAATTGAAAACCTAAACAATCTGATAAATGAATTAGATTTAACAGACATATACAGGACATTACATCCCAAATCACCAGGATACACATACTTTTCTAGTGCTCATGGAACTTTCTCCAGAATAGATCATACTCAAGAAAAAGATACCATTTTCAATAGCAACTAAAAAAATCAAGTACCTAGGAATAAACTTAACCAAAGATGTAAAAGACCTATACAAAGAAAACTACATAACTCTACTAAAAGAAATAGAAGGGGACCTTAAAAGATGGAAAAATATTCCATGTTCATGGATAGGAAGGCTAAATGTCATTAAGATGTCAATTCTACCCAAACTCATCTACAGATTCAATGCAATCCCAATCAAAATTCCAACAACCTACTTTGCAGACTTGGAAAAGCTAGTTATCAAATTTATTTGGAAAGGGAAGATGCCTCGAATTGCTAAAGACACTCTAAAAAAGAAAAACGAAGTGGGAGGACTTACACTCCCTGACTTTGAAACTTATTATAAAGCCACAGTTGCCAAAACAGCATGGTACTGGCACAAAGATAGACATATAGATCAATGGAATCGAATTGAGAATTCAGATAGACCCTCAGATCTATGGCCGACTGATCTTTGATAAGGCCCCCAAAGTCACCGAACTGAGCCATAATGGTCTTTTCAACAAATGGGGCTGGGAGAGTTGGATATCCATATCCAAAAGAATGAAAGAGGACCCCTACCTCACCCCCTACACAAAAATTAACTCAAAATGGACCAAAGATCTCAATATAAAAGAAAGTACCATAAAACTCCTAGAAGATAATGTAGGAAAACATCTTCAAGACCTTGTATTAGGAGGCCACTTCCTAGACTTTACACCCAAAGCACAAGCAACAAAAGAGAAAATAGATAAATGGGAACTCCTCAAGCTTAGAAGTTTCTGCACCTCAAAGGAATTTCTCAAAAAGGTAAAGAGGCAGCCAACTCAATGGGAAAAATTTTTGGAAACCATGTATCTGACAAAAGACTGATATCTTGCATATACAAAGAAATCCTACAACTCAATGACAATAGTACAGACAGCCCAATTATAAAATGGGCAAAAGATATGAAAAGACAGTTCTCTGAAGAGGAAATACAAATGGCCAAGAAACACATGAAAAAATGTTCAGCTTCACTAGCTATTAGAGAGATGCAAATTAAGACCACAATGAGATACCATCTAACACCGGTTAGAATGGCTGCCATTAAACAAACAGGAAACTACAAATGCTGGAGGGGATGTGGAGAAATTGGAACTCTTATTCATTGTTGGTGGGACTGTATAATGGTTCAGCCACTCTGGAAGTCAGTCTGGCAGTTCCTTAGAAAACTAGATATAGAGCTACCATTCGATCCAGCGATTGCACTTCTTGGTATATACCCGGAAGATCGGAAAGCAGTGACACGAACAGATATCTGCACGCCAATGTTCATAGAAGCATTATTCACAATTGCCAAGAGATGGAAACAACCCAAATGTCCTTCAACAGATGAGTGGATAAATAAAATGTGGTATATACACACGATGGAATACTACGCGGCAGTAAGAAGGAACGATCTCGTGAAACATATGACAACATGGATGAACCTTGAAGACATAATGCTGAGCGAAATAAGCCAGGCACAAAAAGAGAAATATTATATGCTACCACTAATGTGAACTTTGAAAAATGTAAAACAAATGGTTTATAATGTAGAATGTAGGGGAACTAGCAGTAGAGAGCAATTAAGGAAGGGGGAACAATAATCCAAGAAGAACAGATAAGCTATTTAACGTTCTGGGGATGCCCAGAAATGACTATGGTCTGTTAATTTCTGATGGATGTAGTAGGAACAAGTTCACTGAAATGTTGCTATATTATGTAACTTTCTTGGGGTAAAGTAGGAACATGTTGGAAGTTAAGCAGTTATCTTAGGTTAGTTGTCTTTTTCTTACTCCCTTGTTATGGTCTCTTTGAAATGTTCTTTTATTGTATGTTTGTTTTCTTTTTAACTTTTTTTTTCATACAGTTGATTTAAAAAAGAAGGGAAAGTTAAAAAAAAAAAAAAAGAAAAAAGACAAACAAGGAAAAAAAAAAGATGTAGTGCCCCCTTGAGGAGCCTGTGGAGAATGCAGGGGTATTCGCCTACCCCACCTCCATGGTTGCTAACATGACCACAGACATAGGGGACTGGTGGTTTGATGGGTTGAGCCCTCTACCATAAGTTTTACCCTTGGGAAGACGGTTGCTGCAAAGGAGAGGCTAGGCCTCCCTATATTTGTGCCTAAGAGTCTCCTCCTGAATGCCTCTTTGTTGCTCAGATGTGGCCCTCTCTCTCTGGCTAAGCCAACTTGAAAGGTGAAATCACTGCCCTCCCCCCTACGTGGGACCAGACACCCAGCGGAGTGAATCTCCCTGGCAACGTGGAATATGACTCCCGGAGAGGAATGTAGACCCGGCATCGTGGGATGGAGAACATCTTCTTGACCAAAAGGGGGATGTGAAAGGAAATGAAATAAGCTTCAGTGGCAGAGAGATTCCAAAACGAGCCGAGAGATCACTCTGGTGGGCACTCTTACGCACACTTTAGACAACCTTTTTTAGGTTCTAAAGAATTGGGGTAGCTGGTGGTGGATACCTGAAACTATTAAACTACAACCCAGAACCCATGAATCTCGAAGACAGTTGTATAAAAATGTAGCTTATGAGGGGTGACAATGGGATTGGGAATGCCATAAGGACCAAACTCCACTTTGTCTAGTTTATGGATGGATGTGTAGAAAAGTAGGGGAAGGAAACAAACAGACAAAGGTACCCAGTGTTCTTTTTTACTTCAATTGCTCTTTTTCACTCTAATTATTATTCTTGTTATTTTTGTGTGTGTGCTAATGAAGGTGTCAGGTATTGATTTAGGTGATGAATGTACAACTATGTAATGGTACTGTAAACAATCGAAAGTACAATTTGTTTTGTATGACTGAGTGGTATGTGAATATATCTCAGTAAAATGATGATTAAAAAAAATATATATATATTAAGGTCTTACAGACCTCCAGTTAGCAGAATACCTCATGCATACTGAGCACCTAATAAGTATGTACTGAATTAATTAATTAATGGAAGATGTGAGCTCCTATTTTCTGTCTGAGGAACATGAAATAAGGGAAAGTGAACTGAACTTAGAATGAAGAGGACTTGATTTGAGACTCTGAGAAATAACCACCTGTGCTGGTTTGGATGTATTATGTCCCCCAAAACACCTTGTTCTTTGATGCAATCTTGTGGGGGCAGATGTATTAGTGTTGATTAGACTGGAATTCTTTGATTGAGTGTTTCCACGGAGATGTGACTCAATCAACTGTCAGTGAAATATTTGATTGGATAATTTCCATGGAGGTGTTACCCTGCCCATTCAAGGTGGGTGCTAATTGGATCACTGCAGTTGTATAAAGGAGTTCACACACAGAAGGCCTCAGGGCAACTTAGAGTGACATTTTGGAGGAGCTGCAGCTTACAGAGAATGCAATCCAGGAGCAAGCAAATGCCTAGAGAGAAACATTGTGGGAGAAAGCCGATTTGAAACCAGAACCCCAGAACAGATGACAGCCACGTGCCTTTCTAGCTAACAGAGGTTTTCTGGATGCCAATGGTCTTTCTCCTATTGTTGATTCCTTACCTTGAACACTTTATGGCCTTAAGACTGTAACTCTGTAACCAAATAAACCCCCTTTTATAAAAGCCAAAAAAAAAAAATAAATAAATAAAGGACTTGCATACAGAAAAGTACAAACTATTGCTGAAAGAAATCAAAGAAGACCTGAATAAATGTAGGGTCATTCCATATTCATGAATCACAAGGCTAAATGCTGTTAAGATGTCAATACCATCCAAATTTATCTGCAGATTCAATGCAATACCAATCTAAATTCCAACAGGCAATTTTGCAGATTTGGAAAAGCTAATAATCAATTTTATTTGGAAGGGTAAGGAGTCATGAATAACTAAAAGCATCTTGAAAAAGAAGAAAGTGGGAGGTATCAGACTTCCTGACCTTAAAGAATATTCTAAAGCTATAATGGTCAAAACAGCATGGTACTGGCATAAAGATAGACATATTGATCAATGCAATAGAATTGAAAGCTTAGAAATAGATCCTCATATCTCTGGTTAATTGATTTTTGACAAGGCTCTCAAGCCCACTCAACCAGGACAGACATCTCTTCAATAAATGATGTTGGAAGAACTGGATTCCCATAACCAAAAGAAGGAAAGAGGACCCCTACCTCATGCCCTACACAAAAATTAACTCAAAAGGGATTAAAGACCTAAATATAAGAAACAATACCATAAAATTCCTAGAAGAATTTACAGGGAAACATCTCCAAGATCTAGTGATAGGTGGTAGTCTCTTAGACTTTACACCCTAAGCTCAAGCAATGAAAGAAAAATAGATAAATGGGAGCTCCTCAAAATCAAATATTTCAGTGCTTCAAAGGACTTTGCCAAAGGGTGAAAAGGCAACTGACTCAATGGGAGAAAATGTTTGGATATCACATATATGATAAGAGTCTGATATCCAGAATACATAATGAAATCCTACAACTAAACAATAAAAAGACAATGCAATTAAAACCTGGGAAAAGGGCATGCATAAATATTTTTCTGAAGAGGAAATAGAGATGGCTAAAAAGTACATGAAAAGATGCTCAGCTTTACTAGCTATTAGGGTAATGCAAATCAAAACCACCATGAGATATCATTTCACACCTATAAGAATGGCCACTATTAAACAAACAGGACACTACAAGTGTTGGAGAGGATGTGGAGAAATTGAAATTATTCACTGCTAAAATGGTACAACCATGTGGAGGACAGTTTGGTGGTTCCTCAGGAAGGTAATATAGAGTTGCCTTACGACTCAACAATCCTGCTACTCAGTATATACCCAGAAGTTCCGAAAGCAGGGACACAAATGGACATTGGCACACCAATGTTCAGAGCAGCATTATCCAGAGTTGCAAAAAGTTGGAAACAACCAAAGTGATCTTCAACATTTGAAAGGATAAACAATATGTGATATATACATAAGGTGGAATATTATTCAATGGTAAGAAGGAATGGAATTCTGAAGCATGTGACAACATGGATGAACCTTGAGGACATTATGCTAAGCGAAATAAGTCAGACACAAAAGGACAAATATTGTATGAATCCTCTGATATGAACTAATTATAACATGTAAACTCATAGACATAAAATATAGAATATAGATTACCAGGATATAGAATGAGGCTAAAGTATGGAGATCTGTTGCTGAATATGTGCAGAATGTTTAATGAGGTTGAACTTAAACATTTGGAAATGTTCAGAGGTGATGGTAGCATGTTAATGTCAGAATAATTAACAGTGTTAAATGGTGTGTGAATGTCATGGAAAGGGGAAATTTAGAGTCATGTATGTCACCAGAAGGAAAGTTGGAGATTACAACATGGGAATTTACAAGATTACAGCACAGTATACAAGATTACAAGATAACAACACAGTGAATCTTGTGATGGACAATGTCCATGATTAACTGTACAAATATAAAAAGGTATTTCATGAACTAGGACAAATGTATGACACTATCACAAGGAGTTAATAGTAGAGGGAGTTATGAGGGAAATGTGCCTATTGCAAACTGTGGACAACAGTTAACAGTAATATTTTAATACTCTTTTACTAACATTAACAAATTTACTACCCCAATACAATAGGTCAATAAAAAGAGGGGATAAGGGGTATGGGAAGATTTGGATTTTCTTTTTTATTTTTATTTCTCTTCTGGAGTAATGAAAATGCTCTAAAATTGATCATTGGGTTGTATGCACAACAATGTGATGATACTGTGTGCCAGTGATTGTATACTTTGTATTGTTTGTATGGTGTGTGATTATATCTCAGTAAAACTGCATTACAAGAAATAAAATGAATAGATTAACTTAAAATGTTAAAAAATAATAGACTTCATATGAATATAATCAAGTATAAGGACAGAAATTGTGATGAAGGGGTAAAGTCATCAAGAAGACAGTGACAATCTTAAGGGTGTATACACTTAACAATAAAGCTTCCAAATACATAAATTAAAAATGAATAAAAATGAAAAGAGAAACAGATATATCCATAATTGTAATTGGAGGCTTCAACCCTTCCCTTACAGTAACCAAATATAACAAATAAAAAATAATTAAAAATATAGAAGACCTGAACAACACTGTCATAGTCTCTCAGTTGCCATCACAAATAACAGAAAATGGGTTGGCTTAAGCAATGGGAATTTATTGGATAGAAGATGTCCATATTGAGGCATCAGCAATGCAATGCTTTCTAACCCAAAACTGTGGCATTCTAGTCTTAGTTGCCATGAGACTTGGGTCCTTGGCTTTTCTGTCTCATGGCAATCCCCATAGCAAGGAACTTCTCTTAGAAGTTCCATTGACTTCAAGCTTTCATTTCTCCTGATGGCTTTCTCTCCATGGGCTTCTCTATAAGGCCTCCAGAAATAGGATTAAGGCTCATCTTGACACAGTTTGCCACACCTTAACTAAAATAAATTCTTCAAAAGGTCCTATTTACAGTGGGTTCAAACTCACAGGAATAGATTAAAACTAAGAATATGTCTTTCTGTGAAACATCATTCAATTTACAACAAGCATCACCTCCATCAAACAACAGAATAAACATCCTCTGCAAGTGCACATGAACCATTTACCATGATAGACCACATTCTGGGCAACAAAACAACCCTTAACAAATTTAAACTAAGGTAATACAAAATATTTTCTCTGACTGCAAAAGGTTAAATAGATTTCAACACAGATATTTCTAGAAGATCCAAGAATATTTGGAAAATAAGAAAATATACTTCTAAATAGCTTGGGCCAAGATAAATTAGAAAACATTTTCAATTGAATAAAAATAGAGAAAATATCAAAATTTATAGGAGGTAGTTAAAGCAATGATTAGGAGAAAACTTATAGCATTCAATGCTTATATTTGAAGAGAAGAAAGTAAAGAAAAATGTGGAAATATTATACGTCCCAACTTTGGGAATTCCTGATGTTCTTGCAAGCATTGGGGATTACCAATTTAATAGGCCAAGCCCTCCATATTTTGGCTTGCCCTTTTGAAACTTATTCCTGCAAAGGAGACGCTAAGCCTACTTATAATTCTGCTTAAGGGTCACCTCCTGTAAACCTCCTTTGTTGCTCAGATGTGGCCTCTTTCTAACTAAACTCTGCAGGTAAACTCACTGCCCTCCCCTCTATGTGGGACATGACTCCCAGGGTTTTATGTCTCCTTGGCAATGTGGGACTTGACTCCTGGATGTGAGCCTGGCCCTGGCATTGTGGGATTGAAAAAGGCTTCTTGGACCTAAAGGGGGAGGAGAAATGAAACAAAATAGATTTTCAGTGGCAGAGAGATTTCAAATAGAGTTGAGAGGTTATTCTGGAGGTTATTCTGATGCATTATATAGATACCCCTTTGTAGTTTTTAGTGTATTGGAATAGCTAGAAGGAAATACCTGAAACTGTTGAACTGTAATCCAGTAGACTTGAATCCTTAAGATTACTGTATATATAGCTCTTAAGGTGTGACTGTGTAATTGTGAAAATGTTGTGACTAACACTCCCTTTATCCAGTGTAGGGAGAGATGAGTAAGAAAACAAAGGCAAATGAATAAATAAATAATAGTGTGGGCTAAGAGGTATGGGGTGTTTGGGGTGTTCTCTTTTATTTTTATTTTATTCCTACTTTTTTTTTGAAATAATTAAAATGTTGAAAAATTGATTGCACAGAATGGCAAACTGGGATGAATGAATACAATGGAATATTGAGCATCTGTGAGAAGGAATGAAGTTGTGTGACATGAATAAGGTGAAGGGAGAGTATGTTGAGTGAAATATGGCAGAAACAAAAAGACAAACATAGCACCTCACTAATATGGACTAACTATAATGTGCAAAATCTGAGAAGTGAATCTGAGAGCATAGGTTATCAGCGGAAGGCTTATTGTAAAGGTTCCTAGATTGTAAGCTCTTACAGCAGTCACATCTATTCAAGACTTGTAATGGTTGTTTCTAAATTCTGAGATGATGAGCTCTTTGTGTATAACCAGGTTGGTCCCCGGAACTTCAGGTATCTGTGTGACAGCTGAGACTCAGAGCCAGAGTCTACAGCTATGAATGGCAGCATTACCCCATACAACAAATGTTAAAGAGTCTGAAAAAAGAGATCAGACTTCAGTTAAAAATATGAATGACATGGAATTGGTTAGGACTAAGGTAAATCAGACTAAAGGGTAAAGGATGATATTGACTGTGTTTCAAAACTTCAACTTCTCTGTGAGAGCAAAAGGAAGAGATGTATATTTGGTGAAAAATCTATATTTTCTGTAGCACACTATATAATTTACCTCATATGGTCAGTTTATTCAAACACCATAATTACCTGGAACCTTGAATAGGAAGTGAGATCTGGTTGGATTGTCCAGGTTAGTGTGAAGCCCTGATACATCCCAGAGTAATTTGGGCAGGGAATAACAAGTATTTGCAAAGGCACCCTTGAGGGACTGGGAAGAAATGTGGAAACATTAAACTTCCCCATCTAAGGAATTCCTGATATTCTCACGGGCATTGTGGACTAACAGTTTAGAAGGCAAAAACCTCGATCTTGGGGCTTGCACTTAGGAAGCTTTTTACTGCAAAGGAAAGGCTAAGCCTCCTTATAATTATGCCCGAGTCATCCACAGAGTACCTCCTGTTGCTCGGATGTGATCTCTCTCTCCAAGCCAACTCTGCAGGAGGATTCACTGCCTTCTCCCATATGGGGGACATGACTCCCAAGGTGAAAATCTCCCTGGCAACATGGGGCATGACTCCCAGGGATGAGCCTGAACCCAGCATCATGGGATTCAGAAAGCTTTCTTGACCAAAAGGTGGAAGAGAAATGAAATGAAATAAAATTTCAGTGGCTGAGGGATTTCAAATGGATTCAAGAGGTCATTTGGGAGTATATTTTATGCATTATATAAGTATCCATTTTTAGTTTTTAGTGTTTTAGAATGGTTAGAAGGAAATAGCTGAAACTGTTGAACTGCAATCCAGTAGCCTGGATTCTTGAAGACAATTGTATAAGTAAATAGCATTTATGGTGTAAATGTGTGATTGCGAAGACCTTGTGGCTCACACTCCCTTTATCCAGCATATGGACAGATGAGTAGAAAAGTGGGGACAAAAAAGTAAATGAATAATAAGGGGGGATAGGGCGACGGGATGTTTTTGGTGTTCATTTTTACTTTTATTTTTATTCTTATTTTTCTTTGGTGTAATGAAAATGTTAAAAAATTGATTGTGGTGATGAATGCACATCTATATGATGAATCTGTGAACCAATGATTGTACATTTTAGATGATGATCTGGTGGGCAAATATATCTCAATAAAATGCATCAAAAAAGAAATGATAGGGGTCTGAACCAATGATATAATAAAAGAAAGTTAGAATGTAAAAAAAGAAAAATCTTCATGACCTTGTTATGAAAAGAAACTTGACTTGAAACCAAAAACAAAAGCTAATAAGAGAAAAGCAACCTGATAAATTGGA